>NW_027194282.1:0-130557 GCF_032444005.1 Ranitomeya imitator
GAGTGTATGGTATAGAGTGTAGAGTGTAGGGTATAGAGTGTATGGTATAGAGTGTAGTGTGTAGAGTGTAGGGTATAGAGTGTAGGGTATAGAGTGTAGGGTGTAGAGTGTACGGTATAGAGTGTATGATATAGAGTGTATGGTATATAGTGTAGGGTATAGAGTGTTTGGTATAGAGTGTAAGGTATAGAGTGTAGAGAGTAGGGTATAGATTTTAGAGTGTAGAGTGTATGGTATAGAGTGTAGGGTATAGAGTGTATGGAATAGAGTGTATGGTATAGAGTGTAGGGTGTAGAGTGTAGGGTATAGAGTGTAGAGTGTGGTTTATAGAGTGTAGAGTGTAGGGTATAGAGTGTATGGTATAGATTGCAGGGTATAGAGTGTAGGGTGTAGAGTGTACGGTATAGAGTGTATGATATAGAGTGTATGGTATATAGTGTAGGGTATAGAGTGTTTGGTATAGAGTGTAAGGTATAGAGTGTAGAGAGTAGGGTATAGATTTTAGAGTGTAGAGTGTATGGTATAGAGTGTAGGGTATAGAGTGTATGGAATAGAGTGTATGGTATAGAGTGTAGGGTGTAGAGTGTAGGGTATAGAGTATAGAGTGTAGGATATAGAGTGTAGGGTATAGAGTGTAGAGTGTAGAGTGTAGGGTATAGAGTGTAGAGTGTAGGGTATAGAGTGTAGGGAATAGAGTGTATGGTATAGAGTGTAGGGTATAGAGTGTAGGCTATAGAGTGTAGAGTGTAGGGATTAGAGTGTAGGGTATAGAGTGTAGGGTATAGAGTGTAGAGTGTAGGGTATAGAGTGTAGGGTATAGAGTGTACGGTATAGAGTGTTGGGCTATAGAGTGTTGGGTATAGAGTGTAGGGTATAGAGTGTAGGGTATAGAGTGTAGGGTATACAGTGTAGGGTATAAGGTGTAGAGTGTAGGGTATAGAGTGTAGGGTATAGAGTGTAGGGTATAGAGTGTAGAGTGTAGGGTATAGAGTGTAGAGTTTAGGGTATAGAGTGTAGGGTATAGAGTGTAGGGTTTAGAGTGTATGGTATAGAGTGTAGGGTATAGAGTGTAGAGTGTAGGGTATAGAGTGTAGGGTATAGAGTGTATGGTATAGAGTGTACGGTATAGAGTGTAGAGTGTAGGGTATAGAGTGTAGGGTATAGAGTGTAGGGTATAGATTGTAGGGTATAGAGTGTATTGTATAGGGTATAGAGTGTATGGTGTAGATTGTAGGGTATAGAGTGTATAGTGTAGGGTATAGAGTGTAGGGTATATAGTGTAGGGTATAGAGTGTAGAGTGTAGGGTATAGAGTGTATGGTATAGAGTGTAGGGTATAGAGTGTATGGTATAGAGTGAAGGGTATAGAGTGTAGAGTGTAGGGTATAGAGTGTAGGGTATAGAGTGTAGGGTATAGAGTGTATAGTGTAGGGTATAGAGTGTAGGGTATATAGTGTAGGGTATAGAGTGTATAGTGTAGGGTATAGAGTGTAGGGTATAGAGTGTAGGGCATAGAGTGTATGGTATAGAGTGTAGGGAATAGAGTGTAGAGTGTAGGGTATAGAGTGTATGGTATAGAGTGTAGGGTATAGAGTGTAGAGGGTAGAGTGTAGGGTATAGAGTGTAGGGTATAGAGTGTAGGGTATAGAGTGTAGAGTGTAGGGTATAGAGTGTAGGCTGTAGAGTGTATGGTATAGAGTGTAGTGTGTAGAGTGTATGGTATAGTGTGTAGGGTACAGAGTGTAGAGTGTAGGGTATAGAGTGTAGGGTATAGAGTGTAGGGTATAGAGTGTACGGTGTAGAGTGTATGATATAGAGTGTATGGTATATAGTGTAGGGTATAGAGTGTTTGGTATAGAGTGTAAGGTATAGAGTGTAGAGAGTAGGGTATAGATTTTAGAGTGTAGAGTGTAGGGTATAGAGTGTAGGGTATAGAGTGTATGGAATAGAGTGTATGGTATAGAGTGTAGGGTGTAGAGTGTAGGGTATAGAGTGTAGAGTGTGGTTTATAGAGTGTAGAGTGTAGGGTATAGAGTGTATGGTATAATGTGTAGGGTATAGAGTGTAGAGTGTAGGGTATAGAGTGTAGGGTATAGAGTATAGAGCATAAAATGCATGGAGAAGTCATTTCGAATGACTGGTCCTCAGTGTTGTGAGAACGATGACTGGTTAAAATTTTTGGTGGTTTCTTGTTCAGTCCATAGGCCTACATCATGTGGCAAACCGGTGAGCATGTGGCTCTATTAGTATAGGAGATACCTGAAAACATATCACACTTTTCATCATAGTGCTTTTACCAATGCATAAAATGCATGGAGAAGTCATTTCGAATGACTGGTCCTCAGTGTTGTGAGAACGATGACTGGTTAAAATTTTTGGTGGTTTCTTGTTCAGTCCATAGGCCTACATCATGTGGCAAACCGGTGAGCATGTGGCTCTATTAGTATAGGAGATACCTGAAAACATATCACACTTTTCATCATAGTGCTTTTACCAATGCATAAAATGCATGGAGAAGTCATTTCGAATGACTGGTCCTCAGTGTTGTGAGAACGATGACTGGTTAAAATTTTTGGTGGTTTCTTGTTCAGTCCATAGGCCTATATCATGTGGCAAACCGGTGAGCATGTGGCTCTTTTAGTATAGGAGATACCTGAAAACATATCACACTTTTCATCATAGTGCTTTTACCAATGCATAAAATGCATGGAGAAGTCATTTCGAATGACTGGTCCTCAGTGTTGTGAGAACGATGACTGGTTGAAATTTTTTGTGGTTTCTTGTTCAGTCCATAGGCCTACATCATGTGGCAAACCGGTGAGCATGTGGCTCTATTAGTATAGGAGATACCTGAAAACATATCACACTTTTCATCATAGTGCTTTTACCAATGCATAAAATGCATGGAGAAGTCATTTCGAATGACTGGTCCTCAGTGTTGTGAGAACAATGACTGGTTAAAATTTTTGGTGGTTTCTTGTTCAGTCCATAGGCCTACATCATGTGGCAAACCGGTGAGCATGTGGCTCTATTAGTATAGGAGATACCTGAAAACATATCACACTTTTCTTCATAGTGCTTTTACCAATGCATAAAATGCATGGAGAAGTCATTCCGAATGACTGGTCTTCAGTGTTGTGAGAACGATGACTGGTTAAAATTTTTGGTGGTTTCTTGTTCAGTCCATAGGCTTACATCATGTGGCAAACCGGTGAGCATGTGGCTCTATTAGTATAGGAGATACCTGAAAACATATCACACTTTTCATCATAGTGCTTTTACCAATGCATAAAATGCATGGAGAAGTCATTTCGAATGACTGGTCCTCAGTGTTGTGAGAACGATGACTGGTTAAAATTTTTGGTGGTTTCTTGTTCAGTCCATAGGCCTACATCATGTGGCAAACCGGTGAGCATTTGGCTCTATTAGTATAGGAGATACCTGAAAACATATCACACTTTTCATTATAGTGCTTTTACCAATGCATAAAATGCATGGAGAAGTCATTTCGAATGACTGGTCCTCAGTGTTGTGAGAACGATGACTGGTTAAAATTTTTGGTGGTTTCTTGTTCAGTCCATAGGCCTACATCATGTGGCAAACCGGTGAGCATGTGGCTCTATTAGTATAGGAGATACCTGAAAACATATCACACTTTTCATCATAGTGCTTTTACCAATGCATAAAATGCATGGAGAAGTCATTTCGAATGACTGGTCCTCAGTGTTGTGAGAACGATGACTGGTTAAAATTTTTGGTGGTTTCTTGTTCAGTCCATAGGCCTACATCATGTGGCAAACCGGTGAGCATGTGGCTCTATTAGTATAGGAGATACCTGAAAACATATCACACTTTTCATCATAGTGCTTTTACCAATGCATAAAATGCATGGAGAAGTCATTTCGAATGACTGGTCCTCAGTGTTGTGAGAACGATGACTGGTTAAAATTTTTGGTGGTTTCTTGTTCAGTCCATAGGCCTACATCATGTGGCAAACCGGTGAGCATGTGGCTCTATTAGTATAGGAGATACCTGAAAACATATCACACTTTTCATCATAGTGCTTTTACCAATGCATAAAATGCATGGAGAAGTCATTTCGAATGACTGGTCCTCAGTGTTGTGAGAACGATGACTGGTTAAAATTTTTGGTGGTTTCTTGTTCAGTCCATAGGCCTACATCATGTGGCAAACCGGTGAGCATGTGGCTCTATTAGTATAGGAGATACCTGAAAACATATCACACTTTTCATCATAGTGCTTTTACCAATGCATAAAATGCATGGAGAAGTCATTTCGAATGACTGGTCCTCAGTGTTGTGAGTACGATGACTTGTTAAAATTTTTGGTGGTTTCTTGTTCAGTCCATAGGCTTACATCATGTGGCAATCCGGTGAGCATGTGGCTCTATTAGTATAGGAGATACCTGAAAACATATCACACTTTTCATCATAGTGCTTTTACCAATGCATAAAATGCATGGAGAAGTCATTTCGAATGACTGGTCCTCAGTGTTGTGAGAACGATGACTGGTTAAAATTTTTGGTGGTTTCTTGTTCAGTCCATAGGCCTTCATCATGTGGCAAACCGGTGAGCATGTGGCTCTATTAGTATAGGAGATACCTGAAAACATATCACACTTTTCATCATAGTGCTTTTACCAATGCATAAAATGCATGGAGAAGTCATTTCGAATGACTGGTCCTCAGTGTTGTGAGAACGATGACTGGTTAAAATTTTTGGTGGTTTCTTGTTCAGTCCATAGGCCTACATCATGTGGCAAACCGGTGAGCATTTGGCTCTATTAGTATAGGAGATACCTGAAAACATATCACACTTTTCATTATAGTGCTTTTACCAATGCATAAAATGCATGGAGAAGTCATTTCGAATGACTGGTCCTCAGTGTTGTGAGAACGATGACTGGTTAAAATTTTTGGTGGTTTCTTGTTCAGTCCATAGGCCTACATCATGTGGCAAACCGGTGAGCATGTGGCTCTATTAGTATAGGAGATACCTGAAAACATATCACACTTTTCATCATAGTGCTTTTACCAATGTATAAAATGCATGGAGAAGTCATTTCGAATGACTGGTCCTCAGTGTTGTGAGAACGATGACTGGTTAAAATTTTTGGTGGTTTCTTGTTCAGTCCATAGGCCTACATCATGTGGCAAACCGGTGAGCATGTGGCTCTATTAGTATAGGAGATACCTGAAAACATATCACTTTTCATCATAGTGCTTTTACCAATGCATAAAATGCATGGAGAAGTCATTTCGAATGACTGGTCCTCAGTGTTGTGAGAACGATGACTGGTGAAAATTTTTGGTGGTTTCTTGTTCAGTCCATAGGCCTACATCATGTGGCAAACCGGTGAGCATGTGGCTCTATTAGTATAGGAGATACCTGAAAACATATCACACTTTTCATCATAGTGCTTTTACCAATTCATAAAATGCATGGAGAAGTCATTTCGAATGACTGGTCCTCAGTGTTGTGAGAACGATGACTGGTTAAAATTTTTGGTGGTTTCTTGTTCAGTCCATAGGCCTACATCATGTGGCAAACCGGTGAGCATGTGGCTCTATTAGTATAGGAGATACCTGAAAACATATCACACTTTTCATCATAGTGCTTTTACCAATGCATAAAATGCATGGAGAAGTCATTTCGAATGACTGGTCCTCAGTGTTGTGAGAACGATGACTGGTTAAAATTTTTGGTGGTTTCTTGTTCAGTCCATAGGCCTACATCATGTGGCAAACCGGTGAGCATGTGGCTCTATTAGTATAGGAGATACCTGAAAACATATCACACTTTTCATCATAGTGCTTTTACCAATGCATAAAATGCATGGAGAAGTCATTTCGAATGACTGGTCCTCAGTGTTGTGAGAACGATGACTGGTTAAAATTTTTGGTGGTTTCTTGTTCAGTCCATAGGCCTACATCATGTGGCAAACCGGTGAGCATGTGGCTCTATTAGTATAGGAGATACCTGAAAACATATCACACTTTTCATCATAGTGCTTTTACCAATGCATAAAATGCATGGAGAAGTCATTTCGAATGACTGGTCCTCAGTGTTGTGAGAACGATGACTGGTTAAAATTTTTGGTGGTTTCTTGTTCAGTCCATAGGCCTACATCATGTGGCAAACCGGTGAGCATGTGGCTCTATTAGTATAGGAGATACCTGAAAACATATCACACTTTTCATAGTGCTTTTACCAATGCATAAAATGCATGGAGAAGTCATTTCGAATGACTGGTCCTCAGTGTTGTGGAGAACGATGACTGGTTGAAATTTTTTGTGGTTTCTTGTTCAGTCCATAGGCCTACATCATGTGGCAAACCGGTGAGCATGTGGCTCTATTAGTATAGGAGATACCTGAAAACATATCACACTTTTCATCATAGTGCTTTTACCAATGCATAAAATGCATGGAGAAGTCATTTCGAATGACTGGTCCTCAGTGTTGTGAGAACAATGACTGGTTAAAATTTTGGTGGTTTCTTGTTCAGTCCATAGGCCTACATCATGTGGCAAACCGGAGCGTGAGCATGTGGCTCTATTAGTATAGGAGATACCTGAAAACATATCACACTTTTCATCATAGTGCTTTTACCAATGCATAAAATGCATGGAGAAGTCATTCCGAATGACTGGTCTTCAGTGTTGTGAGAACGATGACTGGTTAAAATTTTGGTGGTTTCTTGTTCAGTCCATAGGCTTACATCATGTGGCAAACCGGTGAGCATGTGGCTCTATTAGTATAGGAGATACCTGAAAACATATCACACTTTTCATCATAGTGCTTTTACCAATGCATAAAATGCATGGAGAAGTCATTTCGAATGACTGGTCCTCAGTGTTGTGAGAACGATGACTGGTTAAAATTTTTGGTGGTTTCTTGTTCAGTCCATAGGCCTACATCATGTGGCAAACCGGTGAGCATTTGGCTCTATTAGTAGCTCTATTAGTATAGGAGATACCTGAAAACATATCACACTTTTCATCATAGTGCTTTTACCAATGCATAAAATGCATGGAGAAGTCATTTCGAATGACTGGTCCTCAGTGTTGTGAGAACGATGACTGGTTAAAATTTTTGGTGGTTTCTTGTTCAGTCCATAGGCCTACATCATGTGGCAAACCGGTGAGCATGTGGCTCTATTAGTATAGGAGATACCTGAAAACATATCACACTTTTCATCATAGTGCTTTTACCAATGCATAAAATGCATGGAGAAGTCATTTCGAATGACTGGTCCTCAGTGTTGTGAGAACGATGACTGGTTAAAATTTTTGGTGGTTTCTTGTTCAGTCCATAGGCCTACATCATGTGGCAAACCGGTGAGCATGTGGCTCTATTAGTATAGGAGATACCTGAAAACATATCACACTTTTCATCATAGTGCTTTTACCAATGCATAAAATGCATGGAGAAGTCATTTCGAATGACTGGTCCTCAGTGTTGTGAGAACGATGACTGGTTAAAATTTTTGGTGGTTTCTTGTTCAGTCCATAGGCCTACATCATGTGGCAAACCGGTGAGCATGTGGCTCTATTAGTATAGGAGATACCTGAAAACATATCACACTTTTCATCATAGTGCTTTTACCAATGCATAAAATGCATGGAGAAGTCATTTCGAATGACTGGTCCTCAGTGTTGTGAGAACGATGACTGGTTAAAATTTTTGGTGGTTTCTTGTTCAGTCCATAGGCCTACATCATGTGGCAAACCGGTGAGCATGTGGCTCTATTAGTATAGGAGATACCTGAAAACATATCACACTTTTCATCATAGTGCTTTTACCAATGCATAAAATGCATGGAGAAGTCATTTCGAATGACTGGTCCTCAGTGTTGTGAGAACGATGACTGGTTAAAATTTTTGGTGGTTTCTTGTTCAGTCCATAGGCCTACATCATGTGGCAAACCGGTGAGCATGTGGCTCTATTAGTATAGGAGATACCTGAAAACATATCACACTTTTCATCATAGTGCTTTTACCAATGCATAAAATGCATGGAGAAGTCATTTCGAATGACTGGTCCTCAGTGTTGTGAGAACGATGACTGGTTAAAATTTTTGGTGGTTTCTTGTTCAGTCCATAGGCCTACATCATGTGGCAAACCGGTGAGCATGTGGCTCTATTAGTATAGGAGATACCTGAAAACATATCACACTTTTCATCATAGTGCTTTTACCAATGCATAAAATGCATGGAGAAGTCATTTCGAATGACTGGTCCTCAGTGTTGTGAGAACGATGACTGGTTAAAATTTTTGGTGGTTTCTTGTTCAGTCCATAGGCCTACATCATGTGGCAAACCGGTGAGCATGTGGCTCTATTAGTATAGGAGATACCTGAAAACATATCACACTTTTCATCATAGTGCTTTTACCAATGCATAAAATGCATGGAGAAGTCATTTCGAATGACTGGTCCTCAGTGTTGTGAGAACGATGACTGGTTAAAATTTTTGGTGGTTTCTTGTTCAGTCCATAGGCCTACATCATGTGGCAAACCGGTGAGCATGTGGCTCTATTAGTATAGGAGATACCTGAAAACATATCACACTTTTCATCATAGTGCTTTTACCAATGCATAAAATGCATGGAGAAGTCATTTCGAATGACTGGTCCTCAGTGTTGTGAGAACGATGACTGGTTAAAATTTTTGGTGGTTTCTTGTTCAGTCCATAGGCCTACATCATGTGGCAAACCGGTGAGCATGTGGCTCTATTAGTATAGGAGATACCTGAAAACATATCACACTTTTCATCATAGTGCTTTTACCAATGCATAAAATGCATGGAGAAGTCATTTCGAATGACTGGTCCTCAGTGTTGTGAGAACGATGACTGGTTAAAATTTTTGGTGGTTTCTTGTTCAGTCCATAGGCCTACATCATGTGGCAAACCGGTGAGCATGTGGCTCTATTAGTATAGGAGATACCTGAAAACATATCACACTTTTCATCATAGTGCTTTTACCAATGCATAAAATGCATGGAGAAGTCATTTCGAATGACTGGTCCTCAGTGTTGTGAGAACGATGACTGGTTAAAATTTTTGGTGGTTTCTTGTTCAGTCCATAGGCCTACATCATGTGGCAAACCGGTGAGCATGTGGCTCTATTAGTATAGGAGATACCTGAAAACATATCACACTTTTCATCATAGTGCTTTTACCAATGCATAAAATGCATGGAGAAGTCATTTCGAATGACTGGTCCTCAGTGTTGTGAGAACGATGACTGGTTAAAATTTTTGGTGGTTTCTTGTTCAGTCCATAGGCCTACATCATGTGGCAAACCGGTGAGCATGTGGCTCTATTAGTATAGGAGATACCTGAAAACATATCACACTTTTCATCATAGTGCTTTTACCAATGCATAAAATGCATGGAGAAGTCATTTCGAATGACTGGTCCTCAGTGTTGTGAGAACGATGACTGGTTAAAATTTTTGGTGGTTTCTTGTTCAGTCCATAGGCCTACATCATGTGGCAAACCGGTGAGCATGTGGCTCTATTAGTATAGGAGATACCTGAAAACATATCACACTTTTCATCATAGTGCTTTTACCAATGCATAAAATGCATGGAGAAGTCATTTCGAATGACTGGTCCTCAGTGTTGTGAGAACGATGACTGGTTAAAATTTTTGGTGGTTTCTTGTTCAGTCCATAGGCCTACATCATGTGGCAAACCGGTGAGCATGTGGCTCTATTAGTATAGGAGATACCTGAAAACATATCACACTTTTCATCATAGTGCTTTTACCAATGCATAAAATGCATGGAGAAGTCATTTCGAATGACTGGTCCTCAGTGTTGTGAGAACGATGACTGGTTAAAATTTTTGGTGGTTTCTTGTTCAGTCCATAGGCCTACATCATGTGGCAAACCGGTGAGCATGTGGCTCTATTAGTATAGGAGATACCTGAAAACATATCACACTTTTCATCATAGTGCTTTTACCAATGCATAAAATGCATGGAGAAGTCATTTCGAATGACTGGTCCTCAGTGTTGTGAGAACGATCTCAGTGTTGTGAGAACGATGACTGGTTAAAATTTTTGGTGGTTTCTTGTTCAGTCCATAGGCCTACATCATGTGGCAAACCGGTGAGCATGTGGCTCTATTAGTATAGGAGATACCTGAAAACATATCACACTTTTCATCATAGTGCTTTTACCAATGCATAAAATGCATGGAGAAGTCATTTCGAATGACTGGTCCTCAGTGTTGTGAGAACGATGACTGGTTAAAATTTTTGGTGGTTTCTTGTTCAGTCCATAGGCCTACATCATGTGGCAAACCGGTGAGCATGTGGCTCTATTAGTATAGGAGATACCTGAAAACATATCACACTTTTCATCATAGTGCTTTTACCAATGCATAAAATGCATGGAGAAGTCATTTCGAATGACTGGTCCTCAGTGTTGTGAGAACGATGACTGGTTAAAATTTTTGGTGGTTTCTTGTTCAGTCCATAGGCCTACATCATGTGGCAAACCGGTGAGCATGTGGCTCTATTAGTATAGGAGATACCTGAAAACATATCACACTTTTCATCATAGTGCTTTTACCAATGCATAAAATGCATGGAGAAGTCATTTCGAATGACTGGTCCTCAGTGTTGTGAGAACGATGACTGGTTAAAATTTTTGGTGGTTTCTTGTTCAGTCCATAGGCCTACATCATGTGGCAAACCGGTGAGCATGTGGCTCTATTAGTATAGGAGATACCTGAAAACATATCACACTTTTCATCATAGTGCTTTTACCAATGCATAAAATGCATGGAGAAGTCATTTCGAATGACTGGTCCTCAGTGTTGTGAGAACGATGACTGGTTAAAATTTTTGGTGGTTTCTTGTTCAGTCCATAGGCCTACATCATGTGGCAAACCGGTGAGCATGTGGCTCTATTAGTATAGGAGATACCTGAAAACATATCACACTTTTCATCATAGTGCTTTTACCAATGCATAAAATGCATGGAGAAGTCATTTCGAATGACTGGTCCTCAGTGTTGTGAGAACGATGACTGGTTAAAATTTTTGGTGGTTTCTTGTTCAGTCCATAGGCCTACATCATGTGGCAAACCGGTGAGCATGTGGCTCTATTAGTATAGGAGATACCTGAAAACATATCACACTTTTCATCATAGTGCTTTTACCAATGCATAAAATGCATGGAGAAGTCATTTCGAATGACTGGTCCTCAGTGTTGTGAGAACGATGACTGGTTAAAATTTTTGGTGGTTTCTTGTTCAGTCCATAGGCCTACATCATGTGGCAAACCGGTGAGCATGTGGCTCTATTAGTATAGGAGATACCTGAAAACATATCACACTTTTCATCATAGTGCTTTTACCAATGCATAAAATGCATGGAGAAGTCATTTCGAATGACTGGTCCTCAGTGTTGTGAGAACGATGACTGGTTAAAATTTTTGGTGGTTTCTTGTTCAGTCCATAGGCCTACATCATGTGGCAAACCGGTGAGCATGTGGCTCTATTAGTATAGGAGATACCTGAAAACATATCACACTTTTCATCATAGTGCTTTTACCAATGCATAAAATGCATGGAGAAGTCATTTCGAATGACTGGTCCTCAGTGTTGTGAGAACGATGACTGGTTAAAATTTTTGGTGGTTTCTTGTTCAGTCCATAGGCCTACATCGTGTGGCAAACCGGTGAGCATGTGGCTCTATTAGTATAGGAGATACCTGAAAACATATCACACTTTTCATCATAGTGCTTTTACCAATGCATAAAATGCATGGAGAAGTCATTTTGAATGACTGGTCCTCAGTGTTGTGAGAACGATGACTGGTTAAAATTTTTGGTGGTTTCTTGTTCAGTCCATAGGCCTACATCATGTGGCAAACAGGTGAGCATGTGGCTCTATTAGTATAGGAGATACCTGAAAACATATCACACTTTTCATCATAGTGCTTTTACCAATGCATAAAATGCATGGAGAAGTCATTTCGAATGACTGGTCCTCAGTGTTGTGAGAACGATGACTGGTTAAAATTTTTGGTGGTTTCTTGTTCAGTCCATAGGCCTACATCATGTGGCAAACCGGTGAGCATGTGGCTCTATTAGTATAGGAGATACCTGAAAACATATCACACTTTTCATCATAGTGCTTTTACCAATGCATAAAATGCATTGGGAAGTCATTTCGAATGACTGGTCCTCAGTGTTGTGAGAACGATGACTGGTTAAAATTTTTGGTGGTTTCTTGTTCAGTCCATAGGCCTACATCATGTGGCAAACCGATGAGCATGTGGCTCTATTAGTATAGGAGATACCTGAAAACATATCACACTTTTCATCATAGTGCTTTTACCAATGCATAAAATGCATGGAGAAGTCATTTCGAATGACTGGTCCTCAGTGTTGTGAGAACGATGACTGGTTAAAATTTTTGGTGGTTTCTTGTTCAGTCCATAGCCTACATCATGTGGCAAACCGGTGATCATGTGGCTCTATTAGTATAGGAGATACCTGAAAACATTTTTCATCATAGTGCTTTTACCAATGCGTAAAATGCATGGGGAAGTCATTTCGAATGACTGGTCCTCAGTGTTGTGAGAACGATGACTGGTTAAAATTTTTGGTGGTTTCTTGTTCAGTCCATAGGCCTACATCATGTGGCAAACCGGTGAGCATGTGGCTCTATTAGTATAGGAGATACCTGAAAACATATCACACTTTTCATCATAGTGCTTTTACCAATGCATAAAATGCATGGAGAAGTCATTTCAAATGACTGGTCCTCAGTGTTGTGAGAACGATGACTGGTTAAAATTTTTGCTGGTTTCTTGTTCAGTCCATAGGCCTACATCATGTGGCAAACCGGTGAGCATGTGGCTCTATTAGTATAGGAGATACCTGAAAACATATCACACTTTTCATCATAGTGCTTTTACCAATGCATAAAATGCATGGAGAAGTCATTTCGAATGACTGGTCCTCAGTGTTGAGAGAACGATGACTGGTTAAAATTTTTGGTGGTTTCTTGTTCAGTCCATAGGCCTACATCATGTGGCAAACCGGTGAGCATGTGGCTCTATTAGTATAGGAGATACCTGAAAACATATCACACTTTTCATCATAGTGCTTTTACCAATGCATAAAATGCATGGAGAAGTCATTTCGAATGACTGGTCCTCAGTGTTGTAGCATGTGGCTGCTATTAGTATAGGTGAGTACATGGAAAAAAGTATCACACTCTTTACATCATAGTGCTTTTACCAATGCAGAAATAAAAAATGCATGGTAGGAATGTCATTTCGAATGAATGGGTCCTCAGTGGGGTTTGGTGAGAACGGATGACTGGTTAAATTTGTTTGGTGGTGTTCTTGTTCAGTAAGAATTTTTGTGGTTTAAATTGTTCAGTCCATAGGCCTACATCATGTGGCAAACCGGTGAGCATGTGGCTCTATTAGTATAGGAGATACCTGAAAACATATCACACTTTTCATCATAGTGCTTTTACCAATGCATAAAATGCATGGAGAAGTCATTTCGAATGACTGGTCCTCAGTGTTGTGAGAACGATGACTGGTTAAAATTTTTGGTGGTTTCTTGTTCAGTCCATAGGCCTACATCATGTGGCAAACCGGTGAGCATGTGGCTCTATTAGTATAGGAGATACCTGAAAACATATCACACTTTTCATCATAGTGCTTTTACCAATGCATAAAATGCATGGAGAAGTCATTTCGAATGACTGGTCCTCAGTGTTGTGAGAACGATGACTGGTTAAAATTTTTGGTGGTTTCTTGTTCAGTCCATAGGCCTACATCATGTGGCAAACCGGTGAGCATGTGGCTCTATTAGTATAGGAGATACCTGAAAACATATCACACTTTTCATCATAGTGCTTTTACCAATGCATAAAATGCATGGAGAAGTCATTTCGAATGACTGGTCCTCAGTGTTGTGAGAACGATGACTGGTTAAAATTTTTGGTGGTTTCTTGTTCAGTCCATAGGCCTACATCATGTGGCAAACCGGTGAGCATGTGGCTCTATTAGTATAGGAGATACCTGAAAACATATCACACTTTTCATCATAGTGCTTTTACCAATGCATAAAATGCATGGAGAAGTCATTTCGAATGACTGGTCCTCAGTGTTGTGAGAACGATGACTGGTTAAAATTTTTGGTGGTTTCTTGTTCAGTCCATAGGCCTACATCATGTGGCAAACCGGTGAGCATGTGGCTCTATTAGTATAGGAGATACCTGAAAACATATCACACTTTTCATCATAGTGCTTTTACCAATGCATAAAATGCATGGAGAAGTCATTTCGAATGACTGGTCCTCAGTGTTGTGAGAACGATGACTGGTTAAAATTTTTGGTGGTTTCTTGTTCAGTCCATAGGCCTACATCATGTGGCAAACCGGTGAGCATGTGGCTCTATTAGTATAGGAGATACCTGAAAACATATCACACTTTTCATCATAGTGCTTTTACCAATGCATAAAATGCATGGAGAAGTCATTTCGAATGACTGGTCCTCAGTGTTGTGAGAACGATGACTGGTTAAAATTTTTGGTGGTTTCTTGTTCAGTCCATAGGCCTACATCATGTGGCAAACCGGTGAGCATGTGGCTCTATTAGTATAGGAGATACCTGAAAACATATCACACTTTTCATCATAGTGCTTTTACCAATGCATAAAATGCATGGAGAAGTCATTTCGAATGACTGGTCCTCAGTGTTGTGAGAACGATGACTGGTTAAAATTTTTGGTGGTTTCTTGTTCAGTCCATAGGCCTACATCATGTGGCAAACCGGTGAGCATGTGGCTCTATTAGTATAGGAGATACCTGAAAACATATCACACTTTTCATCATAGTGCTTTTACCAATGCATAAAATGCATGGAGAAGTCATTTCGAATGACTGGTCCTCAGTGTTGTGAGAACGATGACTGGTTAAAATTTTTGGTGGTTTCTTGTTCAGTCCATAGGCCTACATCATGTGGCAAACCGGTGAGCATGTGGCTCTATTAGTATAGGAGATACCTGAAAACATATCACACTTTTCATCATAGTGCTTTTACCAATGCATAAAATGCATGGAGAAGTCATTTCGAATGACTGGTCCTCAGTGTTGTGAGAACGATGACTGGTTAAAATTTTTGGTGGTTTCTTGTTCAGTCCATAGGCCTACATCATGTGGCAAACCGGTGAGCATGTGGCTCTATTAGTATAGGAGATACCTGAAAACATATCACACTTTTCATCATAGTGCTTTTACCAATGCATAAAATGCATGGAGAAGTCATTTCGAATGACTGGTCCTCAGTGTTGTGAGAACGATGACTGGTTAAAATTTTTGGTGGTTTCTTGTTCAGTCCATAGGCCTACATCATGTGGCAAACCGGTGAGCATGTGGCTCTATTAGTATAGGAGATACCTGAAAACATATCACACTTTTCATCATAGTGCTTTTACCAATGCATAAAATGCATGGAGAAGTCATTTCGAATGACTGGTCCTCAGTGTTGTGAGAACGATGACTGGTTAAAATTTTTGGTGGTTTCTTGTTCAGTCCATAGGCCTACATCATGTGGCAAACCGGTGAGCATGTGGCTCTATTAGTATAGGAGATACCTGAAAACATATCACACTTTTCATCATAGTGCTTTTACCAATGCATAAAATGCATGGAGAAGTCATTTCGAATGACTGGTCCTCAGTGTTGTGAGAACGATGACTGGTTAAAATTTTTGGTGGTTTCTTGTTCAGTCCATAGGCCTACATCATGTGGCAAACCGGTGAGCATGTGGCTCTATTAGTATAGGAGATACCTGAAAACATATCACACTTTTCATCATAGTGCTTTTACCAATGCATAAAATGCATGGAGAAGTCATTTCGAATGACTGGTCAACGATGACTGGTTAAAATTTTTGGTGGTTTCTTGTTCAGTCCATAGGCCTACATCATGTGGCAAACCGGTGAGCATGTGGCTCTATTAGTATAGGAGATACCTGAAAACATATCACACTTTTCATCATAGTGCTTTTACCAATGCATAAAATGCATGGAGAAGTCATTTCGAATGACTGGTCCTCAGTGTTGTGAGAACGATGACTGGTTAAAATTTTTGGTGGTTTCTTGTTCAGTCCATAGGCCTACATCATGTGGCAAACCGGTGAGCATGTGGCTCTATTAGTATAGGAGATACCTGAAAACATATCACACTTTTCATCATAGTGCTTTTACCAATGCATAAAATGCATGGAGAAGTCATTTCGAATGACTGGTCCTCAGTGTTGTGAGAACGATGACTGGTTAAAATTTTTGGTGGTTTCTTGTTCAGTCCATAGGCCTACATCATGTGGCAAACCGGTGAGCATGTGGCTCTATTAGTATAGGAGATACCTGAAAACATATCACACTTTTCATCATAGTGCTTTTACCAATGCATAAAATGCATGGAGAAGTCATTTCGAATGACTGGTCCTCAGTGTTGTGAGAACGATGACTGGTTAAAATTTTTGGTGGTTTCTTGTTCAGTCCATAGGCCTACATCATGTGGCAAACCGGTGAGCATGTGGCTCTATTAGTATAGGAGATACCTGAAAACATATCACACTTTTCATCATAGTGCTTTTACCAATGCATAAAATGCATGGAGAAGTCATTTCGAATGACTGGTCCTCAGTGTTGTGAGAACGATGACTGGTTAAAATTTTTGGTGGTTTCTTGTTCAGTCCATAGGCCTACATCATGTGGCAAACCGGTGAGCATGTGGCTCTATTAGTATAGGAGATACCTGAAAACATATCACACTTTTCATCATAGTGCTTTTACCAATGCATAAAATGCATGGAGAAGTCATTTCGAATGACTGGTCCTCAGTGTTGTGAGAACGATGACTGGTTAAAATTTTTGGTGGTTTCTTGTTCAGTCCATAGGCCTACATCATGTGGCAAACCGGTGAGCATGTGGCTCTATTAGTATAGGAGATACCTGAAAACATATCACACTTTTCATCATAGTGCTTTTACCAATGCATAAAATGCATGGAGAAGTCATTTCGAATGACTGGTCCTCAGTGTTGTGAGAACGATGACTGGTTAAAATTTTTGGTGGTTTCTTGTTCAGTCCATAGGCCTACATCATGTGGCAAACCGGTGAGCATGTGGCTCTATTAGTATAGGAGATACCTGAAAACATATCACACTTTTCATCATAGTGCTTTTACCAATGCATAAAATGCATGGAGAAGTCATTTCGAATGACTGGTCCTCAGTGTTGTGAGAACGATGACTGGTTAAAATTTTTGGTGGTTTCTTGTTCAGTCCATAGGCCTACATCATGTGGCAAACCGGTGAGCATGTGGCTCTATTAGTATAGGAGATACCTGAAAACATATCACACTTTTCATCATAGTGCTTTTACCAATGCATAAAATGCATGGAGAAGTCATTTCGAATGACTGGTCCTCAGTGTTGTGAGAACGATGACTGGTTAAAATTTTTGGTGGTTTCTTGTTCAGTCCATAGGCCTACATCATGTGGCAAACCGGTGAGCATGTGGCTCTATTAGTATAGGAGATACCTGAAAACATATCACACTTTTCATCATAGTGCTTTTACCAATGCATAAAATGCATGGAGAAGTCATTTCGAATGACTGGTCCTCAGTGTTGTGAGAACGATGACTGGTTAAAATTTTTGGTGGTTTCTTGTTCAGTCCATAGGCCTACATCATGTGGCAAACCGGTGAGCATGTGGCTCTATTAGTATAGGAGATACCTGAAAACATATCACACTTTTCATCATAGTGCTTTTACCAATGCATAAAATGCATGGAGAAGTCATTTCGAATGACTGGTCCTCAGTGTTGTGAGAACGATGACTGGTTAAAATTTTTGGTGGTTTCTTGTTCAGTCCATAGGCCTACATCATGTGGCAAACCGGTGAGCATGTGGCTCTATTAGTATAGGAGATACCTGAAAACATATCACACTTTTCATCATAGTGCTTTTACCAATGCATAAAATGCATGGAGAAGTCATTTCGAATGACTGGTCCTCAGTGTTGTGAGAACGATGACTGGTTAAAATTTTTGGTGGTTTCTTGTTCAGTCCATAGGCCTACATCATGTGGCAAACCGGTGAGCATGTGGCTCTATTAGTATAGGAGATACCTGAAAACATATCACACTTTTCATCATAGTGCTTTTACCAATGCATAAAATGCATGGAGAAGTCATTTCGAATGACTGGTCCTCAGTGTTGTGAGAACGATGACTGGTTAAAATTTTTGGTGGTTTCTTGTTCAGTCCATAGGCCTACATCATGTGGCAAACCGGTGAGCATGTGGCTCTATTAGTATAGGAGATACCTGAAAACATATCACACTTTTCATCATAGTGCTTTTACCAATGCATAAAATGCATGGAGAAGTCATTTCGAATGACTGGTCCTCAGTGTTGTGAGAACGATGACTGGTTAAAATTTTTGGTGGTTTCTTGTTCAGTCCATAGGCCTACATCATGTGGCAAACCGGTGAGCATGTGGCTCTATTAGTATAGGAGATACCTGAAAACATATCACACTTTTCATCATAGTGCTTTTACCAATGCATAAAATGCATGGAGAAGTCATTTCGAATGACTGGTCCTCAGTGTTGTGAGAACGATGACTGGTTAAAATTTTTGGTGGTTTCTTGTTCAGTCCATAGGCCTACATCATGTGGCAAACCGGTGAGCATGTGGCTCTATTAGTATAGGAGATACCTGAAAACATATCACACTTTTCATCATAGTGCTTTTACCAATGCATAAAATGCATGGAGAAGTCATTTCGAATGACTGGTCCTCAGTGTTGTGAGAACGATGACTGGTTAAAATTTTTGGTGGTTTCTTGTTCAGTCCATAGGCCTACATCATGTGGCAAACCGGTGAGCATGTGGCTCTATTAGTATAGGAGATACCTGAAAACATATCACACTTTTCATCATAGTGCTTTTACCAATGCATAAAATGCATGGAGAAGTCATTTCGAATGACTGGTCCTCAGTGTTGTGAGAACGATGACTGGTTAAAATTTTTGGTGGTTTCTTGTTCAGTCCATAGGCCTACATCATGTGGCAAACCGGTGAGCATGTGGCTCTATTAGTATAGGAGATACCTGAAAACATATCACACTTTTCATCATAGTGCTTTTACCAATGCATAAAATGCATGGAGAAGTCATTTCGAATGACTGGTCCTCAGTGTTGTGAGAACGATGACTGGTTAAAATTTTTGGTGGTTTCTTGTTCAGTCCATAGGCCTACATCATGTGGCAAACCGGTGAGCATGTGGCTCTATTAGTATAGGAGATACCTGAAAACATATCACACTTTTCATCATAGTGCTTTTACCAATGCATAAAATGCATGGAGAAGTCATTTCGAATGACTGGTCCTCAGTGTTGTGAGAACGATGACTGGTTAAAATTTTTGGTGGTTTCTTGTTCAGTCCATAGGCCTACATCATGTGGCAAACCGGTGAGCATGTGGCTCTATTAGTATAGGAGATACCTGAAAACATATCACACTTTTCATCATAGTGCTTTTACCAATGCATAAAATGCATGGAGAAGTCATTTCGAATGACTGGTCCTCAGTGTTGTGAGAACGATGACTGGTTAAAATTTTTGGTGGTTTCTTGTTCAGTCCATAGGCCTACATCATGTGGCAAACCGGTGAGCATGTGGCTCTATTAGTATAGGAGATACCTGAAAACATATCACACTTTTCATCATAGTGCTTTTACCAATGCATAAAATGCATGGAGAAGTCATTTCGAATGACTGGTCCTCAGTGTTGTGAGAACGATGACTGGTTAAAATTTTTGGTGGTTTCTTGTTCAGTCCATAGGCCTACATCATGTGGCAAACCGGTGAGCATGTGGCTCTATTAGTATAGGAGATACCTGAAAACATATCACACTTTTCATCATAGTGCTTTTACCAATGCATAAAATGCATGGAGAAGTCATTTCGAATGACTGGTCCTCAGTGTTGTGAGAACGATGACTGGTTAAAATTTTTGGTGGTTTCTTGTTCAGTCCATAGGCCTACATCATGTGGCAAACCGGTGAGCATGTGGCTCTATTAGTATAGGAGATACCTGAAAACATATCACACTTTTCATCATAGTGCTTTTACCAATGCATAAAATGCATGGAGAAGTCATTTCGAATGACTGGTCCTCAGTGTTGTGAGAACGATGACTGGTTAAAATTTTTGGTGGTTTCTTGTTCAGTCCATAGGCCTACATCATGTGGCAAACCGGTGAGCATGTGGCTCTATTAGTATAGGAGATACCTGAAAACATATCACACTTTTCATCATAGTGCTTTTACCAATGCATAAAATGCATGGAGAAGTCATTTCGAATGACTGGTCCTCAGTGTTGTGAGAACGATGACTGGTTAAAATTTTTGGTGGTTTCTTGTTCAGTCCATAGGCCTACATCATGTGGCAAACCGGTGAGCATGTGGCTCTATTAGTATAGGAGATACCTGAAAACATATCACACTTTTCATCATAGTGCTTTTACCAATGCATAAAATGCATGGAGAAGTCATTTCGAATGACTGGTCCTCAGTGTTGTGAGAACGATGACTGGTTAAAATTTTTGGTGGTTTCTTGTTCAGTCCATAGGCCTACATCATGTGGCAAACCGGTGAGCATGTGGCTCTATTAGTATAGGAGATACCTGAAAACATATCACACTTTTCATCATAGTGCTTTTACCAATGCATAAAATGCATGGAGAAGTCATTTCGAATGACTGGTCCTCAGTGTTGTGAGAACGATGACTGGTTAAAATTTTTGGTGGTTTCTTGTTCAGTCCATAGGCCTACATCATGTGGCAAACCGGTGAGCATGTGGCTCTATTAGTATAGGAGATACCTGAAAACATATCACACTTTTCATCATAGTGCTTTTACCAATGCATAAAATGCATGGAGAAGTCATTTCGAATGACTGGTCCTCAGTGTTGTGAGAACGATGACTGGTTAAAATTTTTGGTGGTTTCTTGTTCAGTCCATAGGCCTACATCATGTGGCAAACCGGTGAGCATGTGGCTCTATTAGTATAGGAGATACCTGAAAACATATCACACTTTTCATCATAGTGCTTTTACCAATGCATAAAATGCATGGAGAAGTCATTTCGAATGACTGGTCCTCAGTGTTGTGAGAACGATGACTGGTTAAAATTTTTGGTGGTTTCTTGTTCAGTCCATAGGCCTACATCATGTGGCAAACCGGTGAGCATGTGGCTCTATTAGTATAGGAGATACCTGAAAACATATCACACTTTTCATCATAGTGCTTTTACCAATGCATAAAATGCATGGAGAAGTCATTTCGAATGACTGGTCCTCAGTGTTGTGAGAACGATGACTGGTTAAAATTTTTGGTGGTTTCTTGTTCAGTCCATAGGCCTACATCATGTGGCAAACCGGTGAGCATGTGGCTCTATTAGTATAGGAGATACCTGAAAACATATCACACTTTTCATCATAGTGCTTTTACCAATGCATAAAATGCATGGAGAAGTCATTTCGAATGACTGGTCCTCAGTGTTGTGAGAACGATGACTGGTTAAAATTTTTGGTGGTTTCTTGTTCAGTCCATAGGCCTACATCATGTGGCAAACCGGTGAGCATGTGGCTCTATTAGTATAGGAGATACCTGAAAACATATCACACTTTTCATCATAGTGCTTTTACCAATGCATAAAATGCATGGAGAAGTCATTTCGAATGACTGGTCCTCAGTGTTGTGAGAACGATGACTGGTTAAAATTTTTGGTGGTTTCTTGTTCAGTCCATAGGCCTACATCATGTGGCAAACCGGTGAGCATGTGGCTCTATTAGTATAGGAGATACCTGAAAACATATCACACTTTTCATCATAGTGCTTTTACCAATGCATAAAATGCATGGAGAAGTCATTTCGAATGACTGGTCCTCAGTGTTGTGAGAACGATGACTGGTTAAAATTTTTGGTGGTTTCTTGTTCAGTCCATAGGCCTACATCATGTGGCAAACCGGTGAGCATGTGGCTCTATTAGTATAGGAGATACCTGAAAACATATCACACTTTTCATCATAGTGCTTTTACCAATGCATAAAATGCATGGAGAAGTCATTTCGAATGACTGGTCCTCAGTGTTGTGAGAACGATGACTGGTTAAAATTTTTGGTGGTTTCTTGTTCAGTCCATAGGCCTACATCATGTGGCAAACCGGTGAGCATGTGGCTCTATTAGTATAGGAGATACCTGAAAACATATCACACTTTTCATCATAGTGCTTTTACCAATGCATAAAATGCATGGAGAAGTCATTTCGAATGACTGGTCCTCAGTGTTGTGAGAACGATGACTGGTTAAAATTTTTGGTGGTTTCTTGTTCAGTCCATAGGCCTACATCATGTGGCAAACCGGTGAGCATGTGGCTCTATTAGTATAGGAGATACCTGAAAACATATCACACTTTTCATCATAGTGCTTTTACCAATGCATAAAATGCATGGAGAAGTCATTTCGAATGACTGGTCCTCAGTGTTGTGAGAACGATGACTGGTTAAAATTTTTGGTGGTTTCTTGTTCAGTCCATAGGCCTACATCATGTGGCAAACCGGTGAGCATGTGGCTCTATTAGTATAGGAGATACCTGAAAACATATCACACTTTTCATCATAGTGCTTTTACCAATGCATAAAATGCATGGAGAAGTCATTTCGAATGACTGGTCCTCAGTGTTGTGAGAACGATGACTGGTTAAAATTTTTGGTGGTTTCTTGTTCAGTCCATAGGCCTACATCATGTGGCAAACCGGTGAGCATGTGGCTCTATTAGTATAGGAGATACCTGAAAACATATCACACTTTTCATCATAGTGCTTTTACCAATGCATAAAATGCATGGAGAAGTCATTTCGAATGACTGGTCCTCAGTGTTGTGAGAACGATGACTGGTTAAAATTTTTGGTGGTTTCTTGTTCAGTCCATAGGCCTACATCATGTGGCAAACCGGTGAGCATGTGGCTCTATTAGTATAGGAGATACCTGAAAACATATCACACTTTTCATCATAGTGCTTTTACCAATGCATAAAATGCATGGAGAAGTCATTTCGAATGACTGGTCCTCAGTGTTGTGAGAACGATGACTGGTTAAAATTTTTGGTGGTTTCTTGTTCAGTCCATAGGCCTACATCATGTGGCAAACCGGTGAGCATGTGGCTCTATTAGTATAGGAGATACCTGAAAACATATCACACTTTTCATCATAGTGCTTTTACCAATGCATAAAATGCATGGAGAAGTCATTTCGAATGACTGGTCCTCAGTGTTGTGAGAACGATGACTGGTTAAAATTTTTGGTGGTTTCTTGTTCAGTCCATAGGCCTACATCATGTGGCAAACCGGTGAGCATGTGGCTCTATTAGTATAGGAGATACCTGAAAACATATCACACTTTTCATCATAGTGCTTTTACCAATGCATAAAATGCATGGAGAAGTCATTTCGAATGACTGGTCCTCAGTGTTGTGAGAACGATGACTGGTTAAAATTTTTGGTGGTTTCTTGTTCAGTCCATAGGCCTACATCATGTGGCAAACCGGTGAGCATGTGGCTCTATTAGTATAGGAGATACCTGAAAACATATCACACTTTTCATCATAGTGCTTTTACCAATGCATAAAATGCATGGAGAAGTCATTTCGAATGACTGGTCCTCAGTGTTGTGAGAACGATGACTGGTTAAAATTTTTGGTGGTTTCTTGTTCAGTCCATAGGCCTACATCATGTGGCAAACCGGTGAGCATGTGGCTCTATTAGTATAGGAGATACCTGAAAACATATCACACTTTTCATCATAGTGCTTTTACCAATGCATAAAATGCATGGAGAAGTCATTTCGAATGACTGGTCCTCAGTGTTGTGAGAACGATGACTGGTTAAAATTTTTGGTGGTTTCTTGTTCAGTCCATAGGCCTACATCATGTGGCAAACCGGTGAGCATGTGGCTCTATTAGTATAGGAGATACCTGAAAACATATCACACTTTTCATCATAGTGCTTTTACCAATGCATAAAATGCATGGAGAAGTCATTTCGAATGACTGGTCCTCAGTGTTGTGAGAACGATGACTGGTTAAAATTTTTGGTGGTTTCTTGTTCAGTCCATAGGCCTACATCATGTGGCAAACCGGTGAGCATGTGGCTCTATTAGTATAGGAGATACCTGAAAACATATCACACTTTTCAAGTGCTTTTACCAATGCATAAAATGCATGGAGAAGTCATTTCGAATGACTGGTCCTCAGTGTTGTGAGAACGATGACTGGTTAAAATTTTTGGTGGTTTCTTGTTCAGTCCATAGGCCTACATCATGTGGCAAACCGGTGAGCATGTGGCTCTATTAGTATAGGAGATACCTGAAAACATATCACACTTTTCATCATAGTGCTTTTACCAATGCATAAAATGCATGGAGAAGTCATTTCGAATGACTGGTCCTCAGTGTTGTGAGAACGATGACTGGTTAAAATTTTTGGTGGTTTCTTGTTCAGTCCATAGGCCTACATCATGTGGCAAACCGGTGAGCATGTGGCTCTATTAGTATAGGAGATACCTGAAAACATATCACACTTTTCATCATAGTGCTTTTACCAATGCATAAAATGCATGGAGAAGTCATTTCGAATGACTGGTCCTCAGTGTTGTGAGAACGATGACTGGTTAAAATTTTTGGTGGTTTCTTGTTCAGTCCATAGGCCTACATCATGTGGCAAACCGGTGAGCATGTGGCTCTATTAGTATAGGAGATACCTGAAAACATATCACACTTTTCATCATAGTGCTTTTACCAATGCATAAAATGCATGGAGAAGTCATTTCGAATGACTGGTCCTCAGTGTTGTGAGAACGATGACTGGTTAAAATTTTTGGTGGTTTCTTGTTCAGTCCATAGGCCTACATCATGTGGCAAACCGGTGAGCATGTGGCTCTATTAGTATAGGAGATACCTGAAAACATATCACACTTTTCATCATAGTGCTTTTACCAATGCATAAAATGCATGGAGAAGTCATTTCGAATGACTGGTCCTCAGTGTTGTGAGAACGATGACTGGTTAAAATTTTTGGTGGTTTCTTGTTCAGTCCATAGGCCTACATCATGTGGCAAACCGGTGAGCATGTGGCTCTATTAGTATAGGAGATACCTGAAAACATATCACACTTTTCATCATAGTGCTTTTACCAATGCATAAAATGCATGGAGAAGTCATTTCGAATGACTGGTCCTCAGTGTTGTGAGAACGATGACTGGTTAAAATTTTTGGTGGTTTCTTGTTCAGTCCATAGGCCTACATCATGTGGCAAACCGGTGAGCATGTGGCTCTATTAGTATAGGAGATACCTGAAAACATATCACACTTTTCATCATAGTGCTTTTACCAATGCATAAAATGCATGGAGAAGTCATTTCGAATGACTGGTCCTCAGTGTTGTGAGAACGATGACTGGTTAAAATTTTTGGTGGTTTCTTGTTCAGTCCATAGGCCTACATCATGTGGCAAACCGGTGAGCATGTGGCTCTATTAGTATAGGAGATACCTGAAAACATATCACACTTTTCATCATAGTGCTTTTACCAATGCATAAAATGCATGGAGAAGTCATTTCGAATGACTGGTCCTCAGTGTTGTGAGAACGATGACTGGTTAAAATTTTTGGTGGTTTCTTGTTCAGTCCATAGGCCTACATCATGTGGCAAACCGGTGAGCATGTGGCTCTATTAGTATAGGAGATACCTGAAAACATATCACACTTTTCATCATAGTGCTTTTACCAATGCATAAAATGCATGGAGAAGTCATTTCGAATGACTGGTCCTCAGTGTTGTGAGAACGATGACTGGTTAAAATTTTTGGTGGTTTCTTGTTCAGTCCATAGGCCTACATCATGTGGCAAACCGGTGAGCATGTGGCTCTATTAGTATAGGAGATACCTGAAAACATATCACACTTTTCATCATAGTGCTTTTACCAATGCATAAAATGCATGGAGAAGTCATTTCGAATGACTGGTCCTCAGTGTTGTGAGAACGATGACTGGTTAAAATTTTTGGTGGTTTCTTGTTCAGTCCATAGGCCTACATCATGTGGCAAACCGGTGAGCATGTGGCTCTATTAGTATAGGAGATACCTGAAAACATATCACACTTTTCATCATAGTGCTTTTACCAATGCATAAAATGCATGGAGAAGTCATTTCGAATGACTGGTCCTCAGTGTTGTGAGAACGATGACTGGTTAAAATTTTTGGTGGTTTCTTGTTCAGTCCATAGGCCTACATCATGTGGCAAACCGGTGAGCATGTGGCTCTATTAGTATAGGAGATACCTGAAAACATATCACACTTTTCATCATAGTGCTTTTACCAATGCATAAAATGCATGGAGAAGTCATTTCGAATGACTGGTCCTCAGTGTTGTGAGAACGATGACTGGTTAAAATTTTTGGTGGTTTCTTGTTCAGTCCATAGGCCTACATCATGTGGCAAACCGGTGAGCATGTGGCTCTATTAGTATAGGAGATACCTGAAAACATATCACACTTTTCATCATAGTGCTTTTACCAATGCATAAAATGCATGGAGAAGTCATTTCGAATGACTGGTCCTCAGTGTTGTGAGAACGATGACTGGTTAAAATTTTTGGTGGTTTCTTGTTCAGTCCATAGGCCTACATCATGTGGCAAACCGGTGAGCATGTGGCTCTATTAGTATAGGAGATACCTGAAAACATATCACACTTTTCATCATAGTGCTTTTACCAATGCATAAAATGCATGGAGAAGTCATTTCGAATGACTGGTCCTCAGTGTTGTGAGAACGATGACTGGTTAAAATTTTTGGTGGTTTCTTGTTCAGTCCATAGGCCTACATCATGTGGCAAACCGGTGAGCATGTGGCTCTATTAGTATAGGAGATACCTGAAAACATATCACACTTTTCATCATAGTGCTTTTACCAATGCATAAAATGCATGGAGAAGTCATTTCGAATGACTGGTCCTCAGTGTTGTGAGAACGATGACTGGTTAAAATTTTTGGTGGTTTCTTGTTCAGTCCATAGGCCTACATCATGTGGCAAACCGGTGAGCATGTGGCTCTATTAGTATAGGAGATACCTGAAAACATATCACACTTTTCATCATAGTGCTTTTACCAATGCATAAAATGCATGGAGAAGTCATTTCGAATGACTGGTCCTACTATGATACTGGTTAAAATTTTTGGTGGTTTCTTGTTCAGTTCCATAGGCCTACATCATGGTGGCATAAACCGGTGAGCATGGTGGCTCTCTATTAGTATAGGAGATACCTGAAAAACATATCACACTTTTCATCATAGTGCTTTTTACCAATGCATAAAATGCATGGAGAAGTCATTTCGAATGACTGGTCCTCAGTGTTGTGAGAACGATGACTGGTTAAAATTTTTGGTGGTTTCTTGTTCAGTCTCCATAGGCCTACATCATGTGGCAAACCGGTGTGAGCATGTGGCTCTATTAGTATAGGAGATACCCTGAAAACATATCACACTTTTCATCATAGTGCTTTTACCAATGCATAAAATGCATGGAGAAGTCATATTCGAATGACTGGTCCTCAGTGTTGTGAGAACGATGACTGGTTAAAATTTTTGGTGGTTTCTTGTTCAGTTCCATAGGCCTACATCATGTGGCAAACCGGTGAGCATGTGGCTCTATTAGTATAGGAGATACCTGAAAACATATCACACTTTTCATCATAGCTGCTTTTACCAATGCATAAAATTGCCTGGAGAAGTCATTTCGAATGACTGGTCCTCAGTGTTGTGAGAACGATGACTGCGTTAAAATTTTTGGTGGTTTCTTGTTCAGTTCCATAGGCCTACATCATGTGGCAAACCGGTGAGCATGTGGCTCTATTAGTATAGGAGATACCTGAAAACATATCACACTTTTCATCATAGTTGCTTTTACCCAATGCATAAAATGCATGGAGAAGTCATTTCGAATGACTGGGTCCTCAGTGTTGTTGAGAACGATGACTGGTTAAAATTTTTGGTGCGTTTCTTGTTCAGTCCCATTAGCCTACATCATGTGGCAAACCGGTGAGCATGTGGCTCTATTAGTATAGGGAGATACCCTGAAAACATATCACACTTTTCATCATAGTCGCTTCTTACCAATGCATTAAAATGCATGGAGAAGTCATTTCGAATGACTGGTCCTCAGTGTTGTGAGAACGATGACTGGTTAAAATTTTTGGTGGGTTTCTTGTTCAGTCCATAGGCCCTACATCATGTGGCAAACAGGTGAGCATGTGGCTCTATTAGTATAGGAGATACCTGAAAACATATCACACTTTTCATCATAGTGCTTTTACCAAATGCATAAAATGCATGGAGAAGTCATTTCGAATGACTGGTCACTCAGTGTTGTGAGAACGATGACTGGTTAAAATTTTTGGTGGTTTCTTCGTTCAGTCCCATAGGCCTACATCATGTGGCAAACCGGTGAGCATGTGGCTCTATTAGTATAGGAGATACCTGAAAACATATCACACTTTTCATCATAGTGCTTTTACCAATGCATAAAATGCATGGAGAAGTCATTTGAATGACTGGTCCTCAGTGTTGTGAGAACGATGACTGGTTAAAATTTTTGGTGGTTTCTTGTTCAGTACATAAGGCCTACATCATGTGGCCAAACCGGTGAGCATGTGGCTCTATTAGTATAGGACATACCCTGAAAACATATCACAATTTTCATCATAGTGCTTTTACCAATGCATAAAATGCATGGAGAAGTCATTTCGAATGACTGGTCCTCAGTGTTGTGAGAACGATGACTGGTTAAAATTTTTGGTGGTTTCTTGTTCAGGTCCATAGGCCTACATCATGTGGCAAACCCGGTGAGCATGTGGCTCTATTAGTATAGGAGATACCTGAAAACATATCACACTTTCATCATAATGCTTTTACTCCAATGCATAAAATGCATGGAGAATTCATTTTCAAATGACTGGTCCTCAGTGTTGTGAGAACGATGACTGGTTAAAATTTTGGTGGTTTCTTGTTCAGTTCCATTAGCCTACATCATGTGGCAAACCGGTGAGCATGTGGCTCTATTAGTATAGGAGATACCTGAAAACATATCACACTTTTCATCATAGTGCTTTTACCAATGCATAAAATGCATGGAGAAGTCATTTCGAATGACTGGTCCTCAGTGTTGTGAGAACGATGACTGGTTAAAATTTTGGGTGGTTCTTGTTCAGTCCATAGGCCTACATCATGTGGGCAAACCGGTGAGCATGTGGCTCTATTAGTATAGGAGATACCTGAAAACATATCACACTTTTTCATCATAGTGCTTTTTACCCAATGCATAAAAATGCATGGAGAAGTCATTTCGAATGACTGGTCCTCAGTGTTGTGAGAACGATGACTGGTTAAAATTTTTGGTGGTTTCTTGTTCAGTCCATAGGCCTACATCATGTGGCAAACCGGTGAGCATGTGGCTCTATTAGTATAGGAGATACCTGAAAACATATCACACTTTTCATCATAGTGCTTTTACCAATGCATAAAATGCATGGAGAAGTCATTTCGAATGACTGGTCCTCAGTGTTGTGAGAACGATGACTGGTTAAAAATTTTTGGTGGTTTTCTTGTTCAGTCCATAGGCCTACATCATGTGGCAAACCGGTGAGCATGTGGCTCTATTAGTATAGGAGATACCTGAAAACATATCACACTTTTCATCATAGTGCTTTTACCAATGCATAAAATGCATGGAGAAGTCATTTCGAATGACGGGTCCTCAGTGTTGTGAGAACGATGACTGGTTAAAATTTTTGGTGGTTTCTTGTTCAGTCCAATTAGCCCTACATCATGTGGCAAACCGGTGAGCATGTGGCTCTATTAGTATAGGAGATACCTGAAAACATATCACACCTTTTCATCATAAGTGCTTTTACCAATGCATAAAATGCATGGAGAAGTCATTTCGAATGACTGGTCCCTCAGTGTTGTGAGAACGATGACTGGTTAAAATTTTTGGTGGTTCTCTTGTTCAGTACATAGGCCTACATCATGTGGCAAACCCGGGTGAGCATGTGGCTCTATTAGTATAGGAGATACCCTGAAAACATATCATACTTTTCATCATAGTGCTTTTACCAATGCATAAAATGCATGGAGAAGTCATTTCGAATGACTGGTCCTCCAGTGTTGTGAGAACGATGACTGGTTAAAATTTTTGGTGGTTTCTTGTTCAGTCCATAGGCCTACATCATGTGGCAAACCGGTGAGCATGTGGCTCTATTAGTATAGGAGATACCTGAAAACATATCACACTTTTCATCATAGTGCCTTTTACCAATGCATAAAATGCATGGAGAAGTCATTTCGAGGCCTACATCATGTGGCAAACCGGTGAGCATGTGGCTCTATTAGTATAGGAGATACCTGAAAACATATCACACTTTTCATCATAGTGCTTTTACCAATGCATAAAATGCATGGAGAAGTCATTTCGAATGACTGGTCCTCAGTGTTGTGAGAACGATGACTGGTTAAAATTTTTGGTGGTTTCTTGTTCAGTCCATAGGCCTACATCATGTGGCAAACCGGTGAGCATGTGGCTCTATTAGTATAGGAGATACCTGAAAACATATCACACTTTTCATCATAGTGCTTTTACCAATGCATAAAATGCATGGAGAAGTCATTTCGAATGACTGGTCCTCAGTGTTGTGAGAACGATGACTGGTTAAAATTTTTGGTGGTTTCTTGTTCAGTCCATAGGCCTACATCATGTGGCAAACCGGTGAGCATGTGGCTCTATTAGTATAGGAGATACCTGAAAACATATCACACTTTTCATCATAGTGCTTTTACCAATGCATAAAATGCATGGAGAAGTCATTTCGAATGACTGGTCCTCAGTGTTGTGAGAACGATGACTGGTTAAAATTTTTGGTGGTTTCTTGTTCAGTCCATAGGCCTACATCATGTGGCAAACCGGTGAGCATGTGGCTCTATTAGTATAGGAGATACCTGAAAACATATCACACTTTTCATCATAGTGCTTTTACCAATGCATAAAATGCATGGAGAAGTCATTTCGAATGACTGGTCCTCAGTGTTGTGAGAACGATGACTGGTTAAAATTTTTGGTGGTTTCTTGTTCAGTCCATAGGCCTACATCATGTGGCAAACCGGTGAGCATGTGGCTCTATTAGTATAGGAGATACCTGAAAACATATCACACTTTTCATCATAGTGCTTTTACCAATGCATAAAATGCATGGAGAAGTCATTTCGAATGACTGGTCCTCAGTGTTGTGAGAACGATGACTGGTTAAAATTTTTGGTGGTTTCTTGTTCAGTCCATAGGCCTACATCATGTGGCAAACCGGTGAGCATGTGGCTCTATTAGTATAGGAGATACCTGAAAACATATCACACTTTTCATCATAGTGCTTTTACCAATGCATAAAATGCATGGAGAAGTCATTTCGAATGACTGGTCCTCAGTGTTGTGAGAACGATGACTGGTTAAAATTTTTGGTGGTTTCTTGTTCAGTCCATAGGCCTACATCATGTGGCAAACCGGTGAGCATGTGGCTCTATTAGTATAGGAGATACCTGAAAACATATCACACTTTTCATCATAGTGCTTTTACCAATGCATAAAATGCATGGAGAAGTCATTTCGAATGACTGGTCCTCAGTGTTGTGAGAACGATGACTGGTTAAAATTTTTGGTGGTTTCTTGTTCAGTCCATAGGCCTACATCATGTGGCAAACCGGTGAGCATGTGGCTCTATTAGTATAGGAGATACCTGAAAACATATCACACTTTTCATCATAGTGCTTTTACCAATGCATAAAATGCATGGAGAAGTCATTTCGAATGACTGGTCCTCAGTGTTGTGAGAACGATGACTGGTTAAAATTTTTGGTGGTTTCTTGTTCAGTCCATAGGCCTACATCATGTGGCAAACCGGTGAGCATGTGGCTCTATTAGTATAGGAGATACCTGAAAACATATCACACTTTTCATCATAGTGCTTTTACCAATGCATAAAATGCATGGAGAAGTCATTTCGAATGACTGGTCCTCAGTGTTGTGAGAACGATGACTGGTTAAAATTTTTGGTGGTTTCTTGTTCAGTCCATAGGCCTACATCATGTGGCAAACCGGTGAGCATGTGGCTCTATTAGTATAGGAGATACCTGAAAACATATCACACTTTTCATCATAGTGCTTTTACCAATGCATAAAATGCATGGAGAAGTCATTTCGAATGACTGGTCCTCAGTGTTGTGAGAACGATGACTGGTTAAAATTTTTGGTGGTTTCTTGTTCAGTCCATAGGCCTACATCATGTGGCAAACCGGTGAGCATGTGGCTCTATTAGTATAGGAGATACCTGAAAACATATCACACTTTTCATCATAGTGCTTTTACCAATGCATAAAATGCATGGAGAAGTCATTTCGAATGACTGGTCCTCAGTGTTGTGAGAACGATGACTGGTTAAAATTTTTGGTGGTTTCTTGTTCAGTCCATAGGCCTACATCATGTGGCAAACCGGTGAGCATGTGGCTCTATTAGTATAGGAGATACCTGAAAACATATCACACTTTTCATCATAGTGCTTTTACCAATGCATAAAATGCATGGAGAAGTCATTTCGAATGACTGGTCCTCAGTGTTGTGAGAACGATGACTGGTTAAAATTTTTGGTGGTTTCTTGTTCAGTCCATAGGCCTACATCATGTGGCAAACCGGTGAGCATGTGGCTCTATTAGTATAGGAGATACCTGAAAACATATCACACTTTTCATCATAGTGCTTTTACCAATGCATAAAATGCATGGAGAAGTCATTTCGAATGACTGGTCCTCAGTGTTGTGAGAACGATGACTGGTTAAAATTTTTGGTGGTTTCTTGTTCAGTCCATAGGCCTACATCATGTGGCAAACCGGTGAGCATGTGGCTCTATTAGTATAGGAGATACCTGAAAACATATCACACTTTTCATCATAGTGCTTTTACCAATGCATAAAATGCATGGAGAAGTCATTTCGAATGACTGGTCCTCAGTGTTGTGAGAACGATGACTGGTTAAAATTTTTGGTGGTTTCTTGTTCAGTCCATAGGCCTACATCATGTGGCAAACCGGTGAGCATGTGGCTCTATTAGTATAGGAGATACCTGAAAACATATCACACTTTTCATCATAGTGCTTTTACCAATGCATAAAATGCATGGAGAAGTCATTTCGAATGACTGGTCCTCAGTGTTGTGAGAACGATGACTGGTTAAAATTTTTGGTGGTTTCTTGTTCAGTCCATAGGCCTACATCATGTGGCAAACCGGTGAGCATGTGGCTCTATTAGTATAGGAGATACCTGAAAACATATCACACTTTTCATCATAGTGCTTTTACCAATGCATAAAATGCATGGAGAAGTCATTTCGAATGACTGGTCCTCAGTGTTGTGAGAACGATGACTGGTTAAAATTTTTGGTGGTTTCTTGTTCAGTCCATAGGCCTACATCATGTGGCAAACCGGTGAGCATGTGGCTCTATTAGTATAGGAGATACCTGAAAACATATCACACTTTTCATCATAGTGCTTTTACCAATGCATAAAATGCATGGAGAAGTCATTTCGAATGACTGGTCCTCAGTGTTGTGAGAACGATGACTGGTTAAAATTTTTGGTGGTTTCTTGTTCAGTCCATAGGCCTACATCATGTGGCAAACCGGTGAGCATGTGGCTCTATTAGTATAGGAGATACCTGAAAACATATCACACTTTTCATCATAGTGCTTTTACCAATGCATAAAATGCATGGAGAAGTCATTTCGAATGACTGGTCCTCAGTGTTGTGAGAACGATGACTGGTTAAAATTTTTGGTGGTTTCTTGTTCAGTCCATAGGCCTACATCATGTGGCAAACCGGTGAGCATGTGGCTCTATTAGTATAGGAGATACCTGAAAACATATCACACTTTTCATCATAGTGCTTTTACCAATGCATAAAATGCATGGAGAAGTCATTTCGAATGACTGGTCCTCAGTGTTGTGAGAACGATGACTGGTTAAAATTTTTGGTGGTTTCTTGTTCAGTCCATAGGCCTACATCATGTGGCAAACCGGTGAGCATGTGGCTCTATTAGTATAGGAGATACCTGAAAACATATCACACTTTTCATCATAGTGCTTTTACCAATGCATAAAATGCATGGAGAAGTCATTTCGAATGACTGGTCCTCAGTGTTGTGAGAACGATGACTGGTTAAAATTTTTGGTGGTTTCTTGTTCAGTCCATAGGCCTACATCATGTGGCAAACCGGTGAGCATGTGGCTCTATTAGTATAGGAGATACCTGAAAACATATCACACTTTTCATCATAGTGCTTTTACCAATGCATAAAATGCATGGAGAAGTCATTTCGAATGACTGGTCCTCAGTGTTGTGAGAACGATGACTGGTTAAAATTTTTGGTGGTTTCTTGTTCAGTCCATAGGCCTACATCATGTGGCAAACCGGTGAGCATGTGGCTCTATTAGTATAGGAGATACCTGAAAACATATCACACTTTTCATCATAGTGCTTTTACCAATGCATAAAATGCATGGAGAAGTCATTTCGAATGACTGGTCCTCAGTGTTGTGAGAACGATGACTGGTTAAAATTTTTGGTGGTTTCTTGTTCAGTCCATAGGCCTACATCATGTGGCAAACCGGTGAGCATGTGGCTCTATTAGTATAGGAGATACCTGAAAACATATCACACTTTTCATCATAGTGCTTTTACCAATGCATAAAATGCATGGAGAAGTTTTCGAATGACTGGTCCTCAGTGTTGTGAGAACGATGACTGGTTAAAATTTTTGGTGGTTTCTTGTTCAGTCCATAGGCCTACATCATGTGGCAAACCGGTGAGCATGTGGCTCTATTAGTATAGGAGATACCTGAAAACATATCACACTTTTCATCATAGTGCTTTTACCAATGCATAAAATGCATGGAGAAGTCATTTCGAATGACTGGTCCTCAGTGTTGTGAGAACGATGACTGGTTAAAATTTTTGGTGGTTTCTTGTTCAGTCCATAGGCCTACATCATGTGGCAAACCGGTGAGCATGTGGCTCTATTAGTATAGGAGATACCTGAAAACATATCACACTTTTCATCATAGTGCTTTTACCAATGCATAAAATGCATGGAGAAGTCATTTCGAATGACTGGTCCTCAGTGTTGTGAGAACTGAGACGATGACTGGTTAAAATTTTTGGTGGTTTCTTGTTTCAGTCCATAGGCCTACATCATGTGGCAACCGGTGAGCATGTGGCTCTATAGTATAGGAGATACCTGAAAACATATCACACTTTTTCATCATAGTGCTTTTACCAATGCATGAAATGCATGGAGAAGTCATTTCGAATGACTGGTCCTCAGTGTTGTGAGAACGATGACTGGTTAAAATTTTTGGTGGTTTCTTGTTCAGTCCATAGGCCTACATCATGTGGCAAACCGGTGAGCATGTGGCTCTATTAGTATAGGAGATACCTGAAAACATATCACACTTTTCATCATAGTGCTTTTAACAATGCATGAAAATGCATGGAGAAGTCATTTCGAATGACTGGTCCTCAGTGTTGTGAGAACGATGACTGGTTAAAATTTTTGGTGGTTTCTTGTTCAGTCCATAGGCCTACATCATGTGGCAAACCGGTGAGCATGTGGCTCTATTAGTATAGGAGATACCTGAAAACATATCACACTTTTCATCATAGTGCTTTTACCAATGCATAAAATGCATGGAGAAGTCATTTCGAATGACTGGTCCTCAGTGTTGTGAGAACGATGACTGGTTAAAATTTTTGGTGGTTTCTTGTTCAGTCCATAGGCCTACATCATGTGGCAAACCGGTGAGCATGTGGCTCTATTAGTATAGGAGATACCTGAAAACATATCACACTTTTCATCATAGTGCTTTTACCAATGCATAAAATGCATGGAGAAGTCATTTCGAATGACTGGTCCTCAGTGTTGTGAGAACGATGACTGGTTAAAATTTTTGGTGGTTTCTTGTTCAGTCCATAGGCCTACATCATGTGGCAAATCGGTGAGCATGTGGCTCTATTAGTATAGGAGATACCTGAAAACATATCACACTTTTCATCATAGTTCTTTTACCATGCATAAAATGCATGGAGAAGTAATTTCGAATGACTGGTCCTCAGTGTTGTGAGAACGATGACTGGTTAAAATTTTTGGTGGTTTCTTGTTCAGTCCATAGGCCTACATCATGTGGCAAACCGGTGAGCATGTGGCTCTATTAGTATAGGAGATACCTGAAAACATATCACACTTTTCATCATAGTGCTTTTACCAATGCATGAAATGCATGGAGAAGTCATTTCGAATGACTGGTCCTCAGTGTTGTGAGAACGATGACTGGTTAAAATTTTTGGTGGTTTCTTGTTCAGGTCCATAGGCCTACATCATGTGGCAAACCGGTGAGCATGTGGCTCTATTAGTATAGGAGATACCTGAAAACATATCACACTTTTCATCATAGTGCTTTTACCAATGCATAAAATGCATGGAGAAGTCATTTCGAATGACTGGTCCTCAGTGTTGTGAGAACGATGACTGGTTAAAATTTTTGGTGTTTCTTGTTCAGTCCATAGGCCTACATCATGTGGCAAACCGGTGAGCATGTGGCTCTATTAGTATAGGAGATACCTGAAAACATATCACACTTTTCATCATAGTGCTTTTACCAATGCATAAAATGCATGGAGAAGTCATTTCGAATGACTGGTCCTCAGTGTTGTGAGAACGATGACTGGTTAAAATTTTTGGTGGTTTCTTGTTCAGTCCATAGGCCTACATCATGTGGCAAACCGGTGAGCATGTGGCTCTATTAGTATAGGAGATACCTGAAAACATATCACACTTTTCATCATAGTGCTTTTAACAAATGCATAAAATGCATGGAGAGTCATTTCGAATGACTGGTCCTCAGTGTTGTGAGAACGATGACTGGTTAAAATTTTTGGTGGTTTCTTGTTCAGTCCATAGGCCTACATCATGTGGCAAACCGGTGAGCATGTGGCTCTATTAGTATAGGAGATACCTGAAAAACATATCACACTTTTCATCATAGTGCTTTTACCATGCATAAAATGCATGGAGAAGTCATTTCGAATGACTGGTCCTCAGTGTTGTGAGAACGATGACTGGTTAAAATTTTTGGTGGTTTCTTGTTCAGTCCATAGCCTACATCATGTGGCAAACCGGTGAGCATGTGGCTCTATTAGTATAGGAGATACCTGAAAACATATCACACTTTTCATCATAGTGCTTTTACCAATGCATAAAATGCATGGAGAAGTCATTTCGAATGACTGGTCCTCAGTGTTGTGAGAACGATGACTGTTAAAATTTTTGGTGGTTTCTTGTTCAGTCCATAGGCCTACATCATGTGGCAAATCGGTGAGCATGTGGCTCTATTAGTATAGGAGATACCTGAAAACATATCACACTTTTCATCATAGTTCTTTTACCAATGCATAAAATGCATGGAGAAGTCATTTCGAATGACTGGTCCCTCAGTGTTGTGAGAACGATGACTGGTTAAAATTTTTGGTGGTTTCTTGTTCAGTCCATAGGCCTACATCATGTGGCAAACCGGTGAGCATGTGGCTCTATTAGTATAGGAGATACCTGAAAACATATCACACTTTTCATCATAGTGCTTTTACCAATGCATGAAATGCATGGAGAAGTCATTTCGAATGACTGGTCCTCAGTGTTGTGAGAACGATGACTGGTTAAAATTTTGGTGGTTTCTTGTTCAGTCCATAGGCCTACATCATGTGGCAAACCGGTGAGCATGTGGCTCTATTAGTATAGGAGATACCTGAAAACATATCACACTTTTCATCATAGTGCTTTTACCAATGCATGAAATGCATGGAGAAGTCATTTCGAATGACTGGTCCTCAGTGTTGTGAGAACGATGACTGGTTAAAATTTTTGGTGGTTTCTTGTTCAGTCCATAGGCCTACATCATGTGGCAAACCGGTGAGCATGTGGCTCTATTAGTATAGGAGATACCTGAAAACATATCACACTTTTCATCATAGTGCTTTTTACCATGCATAAAATGCATGGAGAAGTCATTTCGAATGACTGGTCCTCAGTGTTGTGAGAACGATGACTGGTTAAAATTTTTGGTGGTTTCTTGTTCAGTCCATAGGCCTACATCATGTGGCAAACCGGTGAGCATGTGGCTCTATTAGTATAGGAGATACCTGAAAACATATCACACTTTTCATCATAGTGCTTTTACCAATGCATAAAATGCATGGAGAAGTCATTTCGAATGACTGGTCCTCAGTGTTGTGAGAACGATGACTGGTTAAAATTTTTGGTGGTTTCTTGTTCAGTCCATAGGCCTACATCATGTGGCAAATCGGTGAGCATGTGGCTCTATTAGTATAGGAGATACCTGAAAACATATCACACTTTTCATCATAGTTCTTTTACCAATGCATAAAATGCATGGAGAAGTAATTTCGAATGACTGGTCCTCAGTGTTGTGAGAACGATGACTGGTTAAAATTTTTGGTGGTTTCTTGTTCAGTCCATAGGCCTACATCATGTGGCAAACCGGTGAGCATGTGGCTCTATTAGTATAGGAGATACCTGAAAACATATCACACTTTTCATCATAGTGCTTTTACCAATGCATGAAATGCATGGAGAAGTCATTTCGAATGACTGGTCCTCAGTGTTGTGAGAACGATGACTGGTTAAAATTTTTGGTGGTTTCTTGTTCAGTCCATAGGCCTACATCATGTGGCAAACCGGTGAGCATGTGGCTCTATTAGTATAGGAGATACCTGAAAACATATCACACTTTTCATCATAGTGCTTTTACCAATGCATAAAATGCATGGAGAGTCATTTCGAATGACTGGTCCTCAGTGTTGTGAGAACGATGACTGGTTAAAATTTTTGGTGGTTTCTTGTTCAGTCCATAGGCCTACATCATGTGGCAAACCGGTGAGCATGTGGCTCTATTAGTATAGGAGATACCTGAAAACATATCACACTTTTCATCATAGTGCTTTTACCAATGCATAAAATGCATGGAGAAGTCATTTCGAATGACTGGTCCTCAGTGTTGTGAGAACGATGACTGGTTAAAATTTTTGGTGGTTTCTTGTTCAGTCCATAGGCCTACATCATGTGGCAAACCGGTGAGCATGTGGCTCTATTAGTATAGGAGATACCTGAAAACATATCACACTTTTCATCATAGTGCTTTTACCAATGCATAAAATGCATGGAGAAGTCATTTCGAATGACTGGTCCTCAGTGTTGTGAGAACGATGACTGGTTAAAATTTTTGGTGGTTCTTGTTCAGTCCATAGGCCTACATCATGTGGCAAACCGGTGAGCATGTGGCTCTATTAGTATAGGAGATACCTGAAAACATATCACACTTTTCATCATAGTGCTTTTACCAATGCATAAAATGCATGGAGAAGTCATTCGAATGACTGGTCCTCAGTGTTGTGAGAACGATGACTGGTTAAAATTTTTGGTGGTTTCTTGTTCAGTCCATAGGCCTACATCATGTGGCAAACCGGTGAGCATGTGGCTCTATTAGTATAGGAGATACCTGAAAACATATCACACTTTTCATCATAGTGCTTTTACCAATGCATAAAATGCATGGAGAAGTCATTTCGAATGACTGGTCCTCAGTGTTGTGAGAACGATGACTGGTTAAAATTTTGGTGGTTTCTTGTTCAGTCCATAGGCCCTACATCATGTGGCAAATCGGTGAGGCATGTGGCTCTATTAGTATAGGAGATACCTGAAAACATATCACACTTTTCATCATAGTCTCTTTTACCAATGCATAAAATGCATGGAGAAGTCATTTCGAATGACTGGTCCTCAGTGTTGTGAGAACGATGACTGGTTAAAATTTTGGTGGTTTCTTGTTCAGTCCATAGGCCTACATCATGTGGCAAACCGGTGAGCATGTGGCTCTATTAGTATAGGAGATACCTGAAAACATATCACACTTTTCATCATAGTGCTTTTACCAATGCATGAAAATGCATGGAGAAGTCATTTCGAATGACTGGTCCTCAGTGTTGTGAGAACGATGACTGGTTAAAATTTTTGGTGGTTTCTTGTTCAGTCCATAGGCCTACATCATGTGGCAAACCGGTGAGCATGTGGCTCTATTAGTATAGGAGATACCTGAAAACATATCACACTTTTCATCATAGTGCTTTTACCAATGCATGAAATGCATGGAGAAGTCATTTCGAATGACTGGTCCTCAGTGTTGTGAGAACGATGACTGGTTAAAATTTTTGGTGGTTTCTTGTTCAGTCCATAGGCCTACATCATGTGGCAAACCGGTGAGCATGTGGCTCTATTAGTATAGGAGATACCTGAAAACATATCACACTTTTCATCATAGTGCTTTTACCAATGCATAAAATGCATGGAGAAGTCATTTCGAATGACTGGTCCTCAGTGTTGTGAGAACGATGACTGGTTAAAATTTTTGGTGGTTTCTTGTTCAGTCCATAGGCCTACATCATGTGGCAAACCGGTGAGCATGTGGCTCTATTAGTATAGGAGATACCTGAAAACATATCACACTTTTCATCATAGTGCTTTTACCAATGCATAAAATGCATGGAGAAGTCATTTCGAATGACTGGTCCTCAGTGTTGTGAGAACGATGACTGGTTAAAAATTTTTGGTTGTTTCTTGTTCAGTCCATAGGCCTACATCATGTGGCAAACCGGTGAGCATGTGGCTCTATTAGTATAGGAGATACCTGAAAACATATCACACTTTTCATCATAGTGCTTTTACCAATGCATAAAATGCATGGAGAAGTCATTTCGAATGACTGGTCCTCAGTGTTGTGAGAACGATGACTGGTTAAAATTTTTGGTGGTTTCTTGTTCAGTCCATAGGCTACATCATGTGGCAAACCGGTGAGCATGTGGCTCTATTAGTATAGGAGATACCTGAAAACATATCACACTTTTCATCATAGTGCTTTTACCAATGCATAAAATGCATGGAGAAGTCATTTCGAATGACTGGTCCTCAGTGTTGTGAGAACGATGACTGGTTAAAATTTTTTGGTGGTTTCTTGTTCAGTCCATAGGCCTACATCATGTGGCAAACGGTGAGCATGTGGCTCTATTAGTATAGGAGATACCTGAAAACATATCACACTTTTCATCATAGTGCTTTTAACCAATGCATAAAATGCATGGAGAAGTCATTTCGAATGACTGGTCCTCAGTGTTGTGAGAACGATGACTGGTTAAACATTTTGGTGGTTTCTTGTTCAGTCCATAGGCCTACATCATGTGGCAAACCGTGAGCATGTTGCTCTATTAGTATAGGAGATACCTGAAAACATATCACACTTTTCATCATAGTGCTTTTACCAATGCATAAAATGCATGGAGAAGTCATTTCGAATGACTGGTCCTCAGTGTTGTGAGAACGATGACTGGTTAAAATTTTTGGTGGTTTCTTGTTCAGTCCATAGGCCTACATCATGTGGCAAACCGGTGAGCATGTGGCTCTATTAGTATAGGAGATACCTGAAAACATATCACACTTTTCATCATAGTGCTTTTACCAATGCATAAAATGCATGGAGAAGTCATTTCGAATGACTGGTCCTCAGTGTTGTGAGAACGATGACTGGTTAAAATTTTTGGTGGTTTCTTGTTCAGTCCATAGGCCTACATCATGTGGCAAACCGGTGAGCATGTGGCTCTATTAGTATAGGAGATACCTGAAAACATATCACACTTTTCATCATAGTGCTTTTACCAATGCATAAAATGCATGGAGAAGTCATTTCGAATGACTGGTCCTCAGTGTTGTGAGAACGATGACTGGTTAAAATTTTTGGTGGTTTCTTGTTCAGTCCATAGCCTACATCATGTGGCAAACCGGTGAGCATGTGGCTCTATTAGTATAGGAGATACCTGAAAACATATCACACTTTTCATCATAGTGCTTTTACCAATGCATAAAATGCATGGAGAAGTCATTTCGAATGACTGGTCCTCAGTGTTGTGAGAACGATGACTGGTTAAAATTTTTGGTGGTTTCTTGTTCAGTCCATAGGCCTACATCATGTGGCAAACCGGTGAGCATGTGGCTCTATTAGTATAGGAGATACCTGAAAACATATCACACTTTCATCATAGTGCTTTTACCAATGCATAAAATGCATGGAGAAGTCATTTCGAATGACTGGTCCTCAGTGTTGTGAGAACGATGACTGGTTAAAATTTTTGGTGGTTTCTTGTTCAGTTCCATAGGCCTACATCATGTGGCAAACCGGTGAGCATGTGGCTCTATTAGTATAGGAGATACCTGAAAACATATCACACTTTTCATCATAGTGCTTTTACCAATGCATAAAATGCATGGAGAAGTCATTTCGAATGACTGGTCCTCAGTGTTGTGAGAACGATGACTGGTTAAAATTTTTGGTGGTTTCTTGTTCAGTCCATAGGCCTACATCATGTGGCAAACCGGTGAACATGTGGCTCTTTTAGTATAGGAGATACCTGAAAACATATCACACTTTTCATCATAGTGCTTTTACCAATGCATAAAATGCATGGAGAAGTCATTTCGAATGACTGGTCCTCAGTGTTGTGAGAACGATGACTGGTTAAAATTTTTGGTGGTTTCTTGTTCAGTCCATAGGCCTACATCATGTGGCAAACCGGTGAGCATGTGGCTCTATTAGTATAGGAGATACCTGAAAACATATCACACTTTTCATCATACTGCTTTTACCAATGCATAAAATGCATGGAGAAGTTATTTCGAATGACTGGTCCTCAGTGTTGTGAGAACGATGACTGGTTAAAATTTTTGGTGGTTTCTTGTTCAGTCCATAGGCCTACATCATGTGGCAAACCGGTGAGCATGTGGCTCTATTAGTATAGGAGATACCTGAAAACATATCACACTTTTCATCATAGTGCTTTTACCACTGCATAAAATGCATGGAGAAGTCATTTCGAATGACTGGTCCTCAGTGTTGTGAGAACGATGACTGGTTAAAATTTTTGGTGGTTTCTTGTTCAGTCCATAGCCTACATCATGTGGCAAACCGGTGAGCATGTGGCTCTTTTAGTATAGGAGATACCTGAAAACATATCACACTTTTCATCATAGTGCTTTTACCAATGCATAAAATGCATGGAGAAGTCATTTCGAATGACTGGTCCTCAGTGTTGTGAGAACGATGACTGGTTAAAATTTTTGGTGGTTTCTTGTTCAGTCCATAGGCCTACATCATGTGGCAAACCGGTGAGCATGTGGCTCTTTTAGTATAGGAGATACCTGAAAACATATCACACTTTTCATCATAGTTTCTTTTACCAATGCATAAAATGCATGGAGAAGTCATTTCGAATGACTGGTCCTCAGTGTTGTGAGAACGATGACTGGTTAAAATTTTTGGTGGTTTCTTGTTCAGTCCATAGGCCTACATCATGTGGCAAACCGGTGAGCATGTGGCTCTATTAGTATAGGAGATACCTGAAAACATATCACACTTTTCATCATAGTGCTTTTACCACTGCATAAAATGCATGGAGAAGTCATTTCGAATGACTGGTCCTCAGTGTTGTGAGAACGATGACTGGTTAAAATTTTTGGTGGTTTCTTGTTCAGTCCATAGGCCTACATCATGTGGCAAACCGGTGAGCATGTGGCTCTTTTAGTATAGGAGATACCTGAAAACATATCACACTTTTCATCATAGTGCTTTTACCAATGCATAAAATGCATGGAGAAGTCATTTCGAATGACTGGTCCTCAGTGTTGTGAGAACGATGACTGGTTAAAATTTTTGGTGGTTTCTTGTTCAGTCCATAGGCCTACATCATGTGGCAAACCGGTGAGCATGTGGCTCTTTTAGTATAGGAGATACCTGAAAACATATCACACTTTTCATCATAGTTCTTTTACCAATGCATAAAATGCATGGAGAAGTCATTTCGAATGACTGGTCCTCAGTGTTGTGAGAACGATGACTGGTTAAAATTTTTGGTGGTTTCTTGTTCAGTCCATAGGCCTACATCATGTGGCAAACCGGTGAGCATGTGGCTCTATTAGTATAGGAGATACCTGAAAACATATCACACTTTTCATCATAGTGCTTTTTACCAATGCATGAAATGCATGGAGAAGTCATTTCGAATGACTGGTCCTCAGTGTTGTGAGAACGATGACTGGTTAAAATTTTTGGTGGTTTCTTGTTCAGTCCATAGGCCTACATCATGTGGCAAACCGGTGAGCATGTGGCTCTATTAGTATAGGAGATACCTGAAAACATATCACACTTTTCATCATAGTGCTTTTACCAATGCATAGAAATGCATGGAGAAGTCATTTCGAATGACTGGTCCTCAGTGTTGTGAGAACGATGACTGGTTAAAATTTTTGGTGGTTTCTTGTTCAGTCCATAGGCCTACATCATGTGGCAAACCGGTGAGCATGTGGCTCTATTAGTATAGGAGATACCTGAAAACATATCACACTTTTCATCATAGTGCTTTTACCAATGCATAAAATGCATGGAGAAGTCATTTCGAATGACTGGTCCTCAGTGTTGTGAGAACGATGACTGGTTAAAATTTTTGGTGGTTTCTTGTTCAGTCCATAGGCCTACATCATGTGGCAAACCGGTGAGCATGTGGCTCTATTAGTATAGGAGATACCTGAAAACATATCACACTTTTCATCATAGTGCTTTTACCAATGCATAAAATGCATGGAGAAGTCATTTCGAATGACTGGTCCTCAGTGTTGTGAGAACGATGACTGGTTAAAATTTTTGGTGGTTTCTTGTTCAGTCCATAGGCCTACATCATGTGGCAAACCGGTGAGCATGTGGCTCTATTAGTATAGGAGATACCTGAAAACATATCACACTTTTCATCATAGTGCTTTTACCAATGCATAAAATGCATGGAGAAGTCATTTCGAATGACTGGTCCTCAGTGTTGTGAGAACGATGACTGGTTAAAATTTTTGGTGGTTTCTTGTTCAGTCCATAGGCCTACATCATGTGGCAAACCGGTGAGCATGTGGCTCTATTAGTATAGGAGATACCTGAAAACATATCACACTTTTCATCATAGTGCTTTTACCAATGCATAAAATGCATGGAGAAGTCATTTCGAATGACTGGTCCTCAGTGTTGTGAGAACGATGACTGGTTAAAATTTTTGGTGGTTTCTTGTTCAGTCCATAGGCCTACATCATGTGGCAAACCGGTGAGCATGTGGCTCTATTAGTATAGGAGATACCTGAAAACATATCACACTTTTCATCATAGTGCTTTTACCAATGCATAAAATGCATGGAGAAGTCATTTCGAATGACTGGTCCTCAGTGTTGTGAGAACGATGACTGGTTAAAATTTTTGGTGGTTTCTTGTTCAGTCCATAGCCTACATCATGTGGCAAACCGGTGAGCATGTTGCTCTATTAGTATAGGAGATACCTGAAAACATATCACACTTTTCATCATAGTGCTTTTACCAATGCATAAAATGCATGGAGAAGTCATTTCGAATGACTGGTCCTCAGTGTTGTGAGAACGATGACTGGTTAAAATTTTTGGTGGTTTCTTGTTCAGTCCATAGGCCTACATCATGTGGCAAACCGGTGAGCATGTGGCTCTATTAGTATAGGAGATACCTGAAAACATATCACACTTTTCATCATAGTGCTTTTACCAATGCATAAAATGCATGGAGAAGTCATTTCGAATGACTGGTCCTCAGTGTTGTGAGAACGATGACTGGTTAAAATTTTTGGTGGTTTCTTGTTCAGTCCATAGGCCTACATCATGTGGCAAACCGGTGAGCATGTGGCTCTATTAGTATAGGAGATACCTGAAAACATATCACACTTTTCATCATAGTGCTTTTACCAATGCATAAAATGCATGGAGAAAAGTCATTTCGAATGACTGGTCCTCAGTGTTGTGAGAACGATGACTGGTTAAAATTTTTGGTGGTTTCTTGTTCAGTCCATAGGCCTACATCATGTGGCAAACCGGTGAGCATGTGGCTCTATTAGTATAGGAGATACCTGAAAACATATCACACTTTTCATCATAGTGCTTTTACCAATGCATAAAATGCATGGAGAAGTCATTTCGAATGACTGGTCCTCAGTGTTGTGAGAACGATGACTGGTTAAAATTTTTGGTGGTTTCTTGTTCAGTCCATAGGCCTACATCATGTGGCAAACCGGTGAGCATGTGGCTCTATTAGTATAGGAGATACCTGAAAACATATCACACTTTTCATCATAGTGCTTTTACCAATGCATAAAATGCATGGAGAAGTCATTTCGAATGACTGGTCCTCAGTGTTGTGAGAACGATGACTGGTTAAAATTTTTGGTGGTTTCTTGTTCAGTCCATAGGCCTATATCATGTGGCAAACCGGTGAGCATGTGGCTCTATTAGTATAGGAGATACCTGAAAACATATCACACTTTTCATCATAGTGCTTTTACCAATGCATAAAATGCATGGAGAAGTCATTTCGAATGACTGGTCCTCAGTGTTGTGAGAACGATGACTGGTTAAAATTTTTGGTGGTTTCTTGTTCAGTCCATAGGCCTACATCATGTGGCAAACCGGTGAACATGTGGCTCTTTTAGTATAGGAGATACCTGAAAACATATCACACTTTTCATCATAGTGCTTTTACCAATGCATAAAATGCATGGAGAAGTCATTTCGAATGACTGGTCCTCAGTGTTGTGAGAACGATGACTGGTTAAAATTTTTGGTGGTTTCTTGTTCAGTCCATAGGCCTACATCATGTGGCAAACCGGTGAGCATGTGGCTCTATTAGTATAGGAGATACCTGAAAACATATCACACTTTTCATCATACTGCTTTTACCAATGCATAAAATGCATGGAGAAGTTATTTCGAATGACTGGTCCTCAGTGTTGTGAGAACGATGACTGGTTAAAATTTTTGGTGGTTTCTTGTTCAGTCCATAGGCCTACATCATGTGGCAAACCGGTGAGCATGTGGCTCTATTAGTATAGGAGATACCTGAAAACATATCACACTTTTCATCATAGTGCTTTTACCACTGCATAAAATGCATGGAGAAGTCATTTCGAATGACTGGTCCTCAGTGTTGTGAGAACGATGACTGGTTAAAATTTTTGGTGGTTTCTTGTTCAGTCCATAGGCCTACATCATGTGGCAAACCGGTGAGCATATGGCTCTTTTAGTATAGGAGATACCTGAAAACATATCACACTTTTCATCATAGTGCTTTTACCAATGCATAAAATGCATGGAGAAGTCATTTCGAATGACTGGTCCTCAGTGTTGTGAGAACGATGACTGGTTAAAATTTTTGGTGGTTTCTTGTTCAGTCCATAGGCCTACATCATGTGGCAAACCGGTGAGCATGTGGCTCTATTAGTATAGGAGATACCTGAAAACATATCACACTTTTCATCATAGTGCTTTTACCAATGCATAAAATGCATGGAGAAGTTATTTCGAATGACTGGTCCTCAGTGTTGTGAGAACGATGACTGGTTAAAATTTTTGGTGGTTTCTTGTTCAGTCCATAGGCCTACATCATGTGGCAAACCGTTGAGCATGTGGCTCTATTAGTATAGGAGATACCTGAAAACATATCACACTTTTCATCATAGTGCTTTTACCACTGCATAAAATGCATGGAGAAGTCATTTCGAATGACTGGTCCTCAGTGTTGTGAGAACGATGACTGGTTAAAATTTTTGGTGGTTTCTTGTTCAGTCCATAGGTCTACATCATGTGGCAAACCGGTGAGCATGTGGCTCTATTAGTATAGGAGATACCTGAAAACATATCACACTTTTCATCATAGTGCTTTTACCAATGCATAAAATGCATGGAGAAGTCATTTCGAATGACTGGTCCTCAGTGTTGTGAGAACGATGACTGGTTAAAATTTTTGGTGGTTTCTTGTTCAGTCCATAGGCCTACATCATGTGGCAAACCGGTGAGCATGTGGCTCTATTAGTATAGGAGATACCTGAAAACATATCACACTTTTCATCATACTGCTTTTACCAATGCATAAAATGCATGGAGAAGTCATTTCGAATAACTGGTCCTCAGTGTTGTGAGAACGATGACTGGTTAAAATTTTTGGTGGTTTCTTGTTCAGTCCATAGGCCTACATCATGTGGCAAACCGGTGAGCATGTGGCTCTATTAGTATAGGAGATACCTGAAAACATATCACACTTTTCATCATAGTGCTTTTACCAATGCATAAAATGCATGGAGAAGTCATTTCGAATGACTAGTCCTCAGTGTTGTGAGAACGATGACTGGTTAAAATTTTTGGTGGTTTCTTGTTCAGTCCATAGGCCTACATCATGTGGCAAACCGGTGAGCATGTGGCTCTATTAGTATAGGAGATACCTGAAAACATATCACACTTTTCATCATAGTGCTTTTACCAATGCATAAAATGCATGGAGAAGTCATTTCGAATGACTGGTCCTCAGTGTTGTGAGAACGATGACTGGTTAAAATTTTTGGTGGTTTCTTGTTCAGTCCATAGGCCTACATCATGTGGCAAACCGGTGAGCATGTGGCTCTATTAGTATAGGAGATACCTGAAAACATATCACACTTTTCATCATAGTGCTTTTACCAATGCATAAAATGCATGGAGAAGTCATTTCGAATGACTGGTCCTCAGTGTTGTGAGAACGATGAATGGTTAAAATTTTTGGTGGTTTCTTGTTCAGTCCATAGGCCTACATCATGTGGCAAACCGGTGAGCATGTGGCTCTATTAGTATAGGAGATACCTGAAAACATATCACACTTTTCATCATAGTGCTTTTACCAATGCATAAAATGCATGGAGAAGTCATTTCGAATGACTGGTCCTCAGTGTTGTGAGAACGATGACTGGTTAAAATTTTTGGTGGTTTCTTGTTCAGTCCATAGGCCTACATCATGAGGCAAACCGGTGAGCATGTGGCTCTTTTAGTATAGGAGATACCTGAAAACATATCACACTTTTCATCATAGTGCTTTTACCAATGCATAAAATGCATGGAGAAGTCATTTCGAATGACTGGTCCTCAGTGTTGTGAGAACGATGACTGGTTAAAATTTTTGGTGGTTTCTTGTTCAGTCCATAGGCCTACATCATGTGGCAAACCGGTGAGCATGTGGCTCTATTAGTATAGGAGATACCTGAAAACATATCACACTTTTCATCATACTGCTTTTACCAATGCATAAAATGCATGGAGAAGTTATTTCGAATGACTGGTCCTCAGTGTTGTGAGAACGATGACTGGTTAAAATTTTTGGTGGTTTCTTGTTCAGTCCATAGGCCTACATCATGTGGCAAACCGGTGAGCATGTGGCTCTATTAGTATAGGAGATACCTGAAAACATATCACACTTTTCATCATAGTGCTTTTACCACTGCATAAAATGCATGGAGAAGTCATTTCGAATGACTGGTCCTCAGTGTTGTGAGAACGATGACTGATTAAAATTTTTGGTGGTTTCTTGTTCAGTCCATAGGCCTACATCATGTGGCAAACCGGTGAGCATGTGGCTCTATTAGTATAGGAGATACCTGAAAACATATCACACTTTTCATCATAGTGCTTTTACCAATGCATAAAATGCATGGAGAAGTCATTTCGAATGACTGGTCCTCAGTGTTGTGAGAACGATGACTGGTTAAAATTTTTGGTGGTTTCTTGTTCAGTCCATAGGCCTACATCATGTGGCAAACCGGTGAGCATGTGGCTCTATTAGTATAGGAGATACCTGAAAACATATCACACTTTTCATCATACTGCTTTTACCAATGCATAAAATGCATGGAGAAGTCATTTCGAATAACTGGTCCTCAGTGTTGTGAGAACGATGACAGGTTAAAATTTTTGGTGGTTTCTTGTTCAGTCCATAGGCCTACATCATGTGGCAAACCGGTGAGCATGTGGCTCTATTAGTATAGGAGATACCTGAAAACATATCACACTTTTCATCATAGTGCTTTTACCAATGCATAAAATGCATGGAGAAGTCATTTCGAATGACTAGTCCTCAGTGTTGTGAGAACGATGACTGGTTAAAATTTTTGGTGGTTTCTTGTTCAGTCCATAGGCCTACATCATGTGGCAAACCGGTGAGCATGTGGCTCTATTAGTATAGGAGATACCTGAAAACATATCACACTTTTCATCATAGTGCTTTTACCAATGCATAAAATGCATGGAGAAGTCATTTCGAATGACTGGTCCTCAGTGTTGTGAGAACGATGACTGGTTAAAATTTGTGGTGGTTTCTTGTTCAGTCCATAGGCCTACAGCATGTGGCAAACCGGTGAGCATGTGGCTCTATTAGTATAGGAGATACCTGAAAACATATCACACTTTTCATCATAGTGCTTTTACCAATGCATAAAATGCATGGAGAAGTCATTTCGAATGACTAGTCCTCAGTGTTGTGAGAACGATGACTGGTTAAAATTTTTGGTGGTTTCTTGTTCAGTCCATAGGCCTACATCATGTGGCAAACCGGTGAGCATGTGGCTCTATTAGTATAGGAGATACCTGAAAACATATCACACTTTTCATCATAGTGCTTTTACCAATGCATAAAATGCATGGAGAAGTCATTTCGAATGACTGGTCCTCAGTGTTGTGAGAACGATGACTGGTTAAAATTTGTGGTGGTTTCTTGTTCAGTCCATAGGCCTACAGCATGTGGCAAACCGGTGAGCATGTGGCTCTATTAGTATAGGAGATACCTGAAAACATATCACACTTTTATCATAGTGCTTTTACCAATGCATAAAATGCATGGAGAAGTCATTTCGAATGACTGGTCCTCAGTGTTGTGAGAACGATGACTGGTTAAAATTTTTGGTGGTTTCTTGTTCAGTCCATAGGCCTACATCATGTGGCAAACCGGTGAGCATGTGGCTCTATTAGTATAGGAGATACCTGAAAACATATCACACTTTTCATCATAGTGCTTTTACCAATGCATAAAATGCATGGAGAAGTCATTTCGAATGACTGGTCCTCAGTGTTGTGAGAACGATGACTGGTTAAAATTTTTGGTGGTTTCTTGTTCAGTCCATAGGCCTACATCATGTGGCAAACCGGTGAGCATGTGGCTCTATTAGTATAGGAGATACCTGAAAACATATCACACTTTTCATCATAGTGCTTTTACCAATGCATAAAATGCATGGAGAAGTCATTTCGAATGACTGGTCCTCAGTGTTGTGAGAACGATGACTGGTTAAAATTTTTGGTGGTTTCTTGTTCAGTCCGTAGGCCTACATCATGTGGCAAACCGGTGAGCATGTGGCTCTATTAGTATAGGAGATACCTGAAAACATATCACACTTTTCATCATAGTGCTTTTACCAATGCATAAAATGCATGGAGAAGTCATTTCGAATGACTGGTCCTCAGTGTTGTGAGAACGATGACTGGTTAAAATTTTTGGTGGTTTCTTGTTCAGTCCATAGGCCTACATCATGTGGCAAACCGGTGAGCATGTGGCTCTATTAGTATAGGAGATACCTGAAAACATATCACACTTTTCATCATAGTGCTTTTACCAATGCATAAAATGCATGGAGAAGTCATTTCGAATGACTGGTCCTCAGTGTTGTGAGAACGATGACTGGTTAAAATTTTTGGTGGTTTCTTGTTCAGTCCATAGGCCTACAGCATGTGGCAAACCGGTGAGCATGTGGCTCTATTAGTATAGGAGATACCTGAAAACATATCACACTTTTCATCATAGAGCTTTTACCAATGCATAAAATGCATGGAGAAGTCATTTCGAATGACTGGTCCTCAGTGTTGTGAGAACGATGACTGGTTAAAATTTTTGGTGGTTTCTTGTTCAGTCCATAGGCCTACATCATGTGGCAAACCGGTGAGCATGTGGCTCTATTAGTATAGGAGATACCTGAAAACATATCACACTTTTCATCATAGTGCTTTTACCAATGCATATGATGCATGGAGAAGTCATTTCGAATGACTGGTCCTCAGTGTTGTTAGAACGATGACTGGTTAAAATTTTTGGTGGTTTCTTTTTCAGTCCATAGGCCTACATCATGTGGCAAACCGGTGAGCATGTGGCTCTATTAGTATAGGAGATACCTGAAAACATATCACACGTTTCATCATAGTGCTTTTACCAATGGATAAAATGCATGGAGAAGTCTTTTCGAATGACTGGTCCTCAGTGTTGTGAGAACGATGACTGGTTAAAATTTTTGGTGGTTTCTTGTTCAGTCCATAGGCCTACATCATGTGGCAAACCGGTGAGCATGTGGCTCTATTAGTATAGGAGATACCTGAAAACATATCACACTTTTCATCATAGTGCTTTTACCAATGCATAAAATGCATGGAGAAGTCATTTCGAATGACTGGTCCTCAGTGTTGTGAGAACGATGACTGGTTAAAATTTTTGGTGGTTTCTTGTTCAGTCCATAGGCCTACATCATGTGGCAAACCGGTGAGCATGTGGCTCTATTAGTATAGGAGATACCTGAAAACATATCACACTTTTCATCATAGTGCTTTTACCAATGCATAAAATGCATGGAGAAGTCATTTCGAATGACTGGTCCTCAGTGTTGTGAGAACGATGACTGGTTAAAATTTTTGGTGGTTTCTTGTTCAGTCCATAGGCCTACATCATGTGGCAAACCGGTGAGCATGTGGCTCTATTAGTATAGGAGATACCTGAAAACATATCACACTTTTCATCATAGTGCTTTTACCAATGCATAAAATGCATGGAGAAGTCATTTCGAATGACTGGTCCTCAGTGTTGTGAGAACGATGACTGGTTAAAATTTTTGGTGGTTTCTTGTTCAGTCCATAGGCCTACATCATGTGGCAAACCGGTGAGCATGTGGCTCTATTAGTATAGGAGATACCTGAAAACATATCACACTTTTCATCATACTGCTTTTACCAATGCATAAAATGCATGGAGAAGTCATTTCGAATGACTGGTCCTCAGTGTTGTGAGAACGATGACTGGTTAAAATTTTTGGTGGTTTCTTGTTCAGTCCATAGGCCTACATCATGTGGCAAACCGGTGAGCATGTGGCTCTATTAGTATAGGAGATACCTGAAAACATATCACACTTTTCATCATAGTGCTTTTACCAATGCATAAAATGCATGGAGAAGTCATTTCGAATGACTGGTCCTCAGTGTTGTGAGAACGATGACTGGTTAAAATTTTTGGTGGTTTCTTGTTCAGTCCATAGGCCTACAGCATGTGGCAAACCGGTGAGCATGTGGCTCTATTAGTATAGGAGATACCTGAAAACATATCACACTTTTCATCATAGTGCTTTTACCAATGCATAAAATGCATGGAGAAGTCATTTCGAATGACTGGTCCTCAGTGTTGTGAGAACGATGACTGGTTAAAATTTTTGGTGGTTTCTTGTTCAGTCCATAGGCCTACATCATGTGGCAAACCGGTGAGCATGTGGCTCTATTAGTATAGGAGATACCTGAAAACATATCACACTTTTCATCATAGTGCTTTTACCAATGCATAAAATGCATGGAGAAGTCATTTCGAATGACTGGTCCTCAGTGTTGTGAGAACGATGACTGGTTAAAATTTTTGGTGGTTTCTTGTTCAGTCCATAGGCCTACATCATGTGGCAAACCGGTGAGCATGTGGCTCTATTAGTATAGGAGATACCTGAAAACATATCACACTTTTCATCATAGTGCTTTTACCAATGCATAAAATGCATGGAGAAGTCATTTCGAATGACTAGTCCTCAGTGTTGTGAGAACGATGACTGGTTAAAATTTTTGGTGGTTTCTTGTTCAGTCCATAGGCCTACATCATGTGGCAAACCGGTGAGCATGTGGCTCTATTAGTATAGGAGATACCTGAAAACATATCACACTTTTCATCATAGTGCTTTTACCAATGCATAAAATGCATGGAGAAGTAATTTCGAATGACTGGTCCTGAGTGTTGTGAGAACGATGACTGGTTAAAATTTTTGGTGGTTTCTTGTTCAGTCCATAGGCCTACAGCATGTGGCAAACCGGTGAGCATGTGGCTCTATTAGTATAGGAGATACCTGAAAACATATCACACTTTTCATCATAGTGCTTTTACCAATGCATAAAATGCATGGAGAAGTCATTTCGAATGACTGGTCCTCAGTGTTGTGAGAACGATGACTGGTTAAAATTTTTGGTGGTTTCTTGTTCAGTCCATAGGCCTACATCATGTGGCAAACCGGTGAGCATGTGGCTCTATTAGTATAGGAGATACCTGAAAACATATCACACTTTTCATCATAGTGCTTTTACCAATGCATAAAATGCATGGAGAAGTCATTTCGAATGACTGGTCCTCAGTGTTGTGAGAACGATGACTGGTTAAAATTTTTGGTGGTTTCTTGTTCAGTCCATAGGCCTACATCATGTGGCAAACCGGTGAGCATGTGGCTCTATTAGTATAGGAGATACCTGAAAACATATCACACTTTTCATCATAGTGCTTTTACCAATGCATAAAATGCATGGAGAAGTCATTTCGAATGACTGGTCCTCAGTGTTGTGAGAACGATGACTGGTTAAAATTTTTGGTGGTTTCTTGTTCAGTCCATAGGCCTACATCATGTGGCAAACCGGTGAGCATGTGGCTCTATTAGTATAGGAGATACCTGAAAACATATCACACTTTTCATCATAGTGCTTTTACCAATGCATAAAATGCATGGAGAAGTCATTTCGAATGACTGGTCCTCAGTGTTGTGAGAACGATGACTGGTTAAAATTTTTGGTGGTTTCTTGTTCAGTCCATAGGCCTACATCATGTGGCAAACCGGTGAGCATGTGGCTCTATTAGTATAGGAGATACCTGAAAACATATCACACTTTTCATCATAGTGCTTTTACCAATGCATAAAATGCATGGAGAAGTCTTTTCGAATGACTGGTCCTCAGTGTTGTGAGAACGATGACTGGTTAAAATTTTTGGTGGTTTCTTGTTCAGTCCATAGGCCTACATCATGTGGCAAACCGGTGAGCATGTGGCTCTATTAGTATAGGAGATACCTGAAAACATATCACACTTTTCATCATAGTGCTTTTACCAATGCATAAAATGCATGGAGAAGTCATTTCGAATGACTGGTCCTCAGTGTTGTGAGAACGATGACTGGTTAAAATTTTTGGTGGTTTCTTGTTCAGTCCATAGGCCTACATCATGTGGCAAACCGGTGAGCATGTGGCTCTATTAGTATAGGAGATACCTGAAAACATATCACACTTTTCATCATAGTGCTTTTACCAATGCATAAAATGCATGGAGAAGTCATTTCGAATGACTGGTCCTCAGTGTTGTGAGAACGATGACTGGTTAAAATTTTTGGTGGTTTCTTGTTCAGTCCGTAGGCCTACATCATGTGGCAAACCGGTGAGCATGTGGCTCTATTAGTATAGGAGATACCTGAAAACATATCACACTTTTCATCATAGTGCTTTTACCAATGCATAAAATGCATGGAGAAGTCATTTCGAATGACTGGTCCTCAGTGTTGTGAGAACGATGACTGGTTAAAATTTTTGGTGGTTTCTTGTTCAGTCCATAGGCCTACATCATGTGGCAAACCGGTGAGCATGTGGCTCTATTAGTATAGGAGATACCTGAAAACATATCACACTTTTCATCATAGTGCTTTTACCAATGCATAAAATGCATGGAGAAGTCATTTCGAATGACTGGTCCTCAGTGTTGTGAGAACGATGACTGGTTAAAATTTTTGGTGGTTTCTTGTTCAGTCCATAGGCCTACAGCATGTGGCAAACCGGTGAGCATGTGGCTCTATTAGTATAGGAGATACCTGAAAACATATCACACTTTTCATCATAGAGCTTTTACCAATGCATAAAATGCATGGAGAAGTCATTTCGAATGACTGGTCCTCAGTGTTGTGAGAACGATGACTGGTTAAAATTTTTGGTGGTTTCTTGTTCAGTCCATAGGCCTACATCATGTGGCAAACCGGTGAGCATGTGGCTCTATTAGTATAGGAGATACCTGAAAACATATCACACTTTTCATCATAGTGCTTTTACCAATGCATATGATGCATGGAGAAGTCATTTCGAATGACTGGTCCTCAGTGTTGTTAGAACGATGACTGGTTAAAATTTTTGGTGGTTTCTTTTTCAGTCCATAGGCCTACATCATGTGGCAAACCGGTGAGCATGTGGCTCTATTAGTATAGGAGATACCTGAAAACATATCACACGTTTCATCATAGTGCTTTTACCAATGCATAAAATGCATGGAGAAGTCTTTTCGAATGACTGGTCCTCAGTGTTGTGAGAACGATGACTGGTTAAAATTTTTGGTGGTTTCTTGTTCAGTCCATAGGCCTACATCATGTGGCAAACCGGTGAGCATGTGGCTCTATTAGTATAGGAGATACCTGAAAACATATCACACTTTTCATCATAGTGCTTTTACCAATGCATAAAATGCATGGAGAAGTCATTTCGAATGACTGGTCCTCAGTGTTGTGAGAACGATGACTGGTTAAAATTTTTGGTGGTTTCTTGTTCAGTCCATAGGCCTACATCATGTGGCAAACCGGTGAGCATGTGGCTCTATTAGTATAGGAGATACCTGAAAACATATCACACTTTTCATCATAGTGCTTTTACCAATGCATAAAATGCATGGAGAAGTCATTTCGAATGACTGGTCCTCAGTGTTGTGAGAACGATGACTGGTTAAAATTTTTGGTGGTTTCTTGTTCAGTCCATAGGCCTACATCATGTGGCAAACCGGTGAGCATGTGGCTCTATTAGTATAGGAGATACCTGAAAACATATCACACTTTTCATCATAGTGCTTTTACCAATGCATAAAATGCATGGAGAAGTCATTTCGAATGACTGGTCCTCAGTGTTGTGAGAACGATGACTGGTTAAAATTTTTGGTGGTTTCTTGTTCAGTCCATAGGCCTACATCATGTGGCAAACCGGTGAGCATGTGGCTCTATTAGTATAGGAGATACCTGAAAACATATCACACTTTTCATCATACTGCTTTTACCAATGCATAAAATGCATGGAGAAGTCATTTCGAATGACTGGTCCTCAGTGTTGTGAGAACGATGACTGGTTAAAATTTTTGGTGGTTTCTTGTTCAGTCCATAGGCCTACATCATGAGGCAAACCGGTGAGCATGTGGCTCTATTAGTATAGGAGATACCTGAAAACATATCACACTTTTCATCATAGTGCTTTTACCAATGCATAAAATGCATGGAGAAGTCATTTCGAATGACTAGTCCTCAGTGTTGTGAGAACGATGACTGGTTAAAATTTTTGGTGGTTTCTTGTTCAGTCCATAGGCCTACATCATGTGGCAAACCGGTGAGCATGTGGCTCTATTAGTATAGGAGATACCTGAAAACATATCACACTTTTCATCATAGTGCTTTTACCAATGCATAAAATGCATGGAGAAGTCATTTCGAATGACTGGTCCTCAGTGTTGTGAGAACGATGACTGGTTAAAATTTTTGGTGGTTTCTTGTTCAGTCCATAGGCCTACAGCATGTGGCAAACCGGTGAGCATGTGGCTCTATTAGTATAGGAGATACCTGAAAACATATCACACTTTTCATCATAGTGCTTTTACCAATGCATAAAATGCATGGAGAAGTCATTTCGAATGACTGGTCCTCAGTGTTGTGAGAACGATGACTGGTTAAAATTTTTGGTGGTTTCTTGTTCAGTCCATAGGCCTACATCATGTGGCAAACCGGTGAGCATGTGGCTCTATTAGTATAGGAGATACCTGAAAACATATCACACTTTTCATCATAGTGCTTTTACCAATGCATAAAATGCATGGAGAAGTCATTTCGAATGACTGGTCCTCAGTGTTGTGAGAACGATGACTGGTTAAAATTTTTGGTGGTTTCTTGTTCAGTCCATAGGCCTACATCATGTGGCAAACCGGTGAGCATGTGGCTCTATTAGTATAGGAGATACCTGAAAACATATCACACTTTTCATCATAGTGCTTTTACCAATGCATAAAATGCATGGAGAAGTCATTTCGAATGACTAGTCCTCAGTGTTGTGAGAACGATGACTGGTTAAAATTTTTGGTGGTTTCTTGTTCAGTCCATAGGCCTACATCATGTGGCAAACCGGTGAGCATGTGGCTCTATTAGTATAGGAGATACCTGAAAACATATCACACTTTTCATCATAGTGCTTTTACCAATGCATAAAATGCATGGAGAAGTAATTTCGAATGACTGGTCCTGAGTGTTGTGAGAACGATGACTGGTTAAAATTTTTGGTGGTTTCTTGTTCAGTCCATAGGCCTACAGCATGTGGCAAACCGGTGAGCATGTGGCTCTATTAGTATAGGAGATACCTGAAAACATATCACACTTTTCATCATAGTGCTTTTACCAATGCATAAAATGCATGGAGAAGTCATTTCGAATGACTGGTCCTCAGTGTTGTGAGAACGATGACTGGTTAAAATTTTTGGTGGTTTCTTGTTCAGTCCATAGGCCTACATCATGTGGCAAACCGGTGAGCATGTGGCTCTATTAGTATAGGAGATACCTGAAAACATATCACACTTTTCATCATAGTGCTTTTACCAATGCATAAAATGCATGGAGAAGTCATTTCGAATGACTGGTCCTCAGTGTTGTGAGAACGATGACTGGTTAAAATTTTTGGTGGTTTCTTGTTCAGTCCATAGGCCTACATCATGTGGCAAACCGGTGAGCATGTGGCTCTATTAGTATAGGAGATACCTGAAAACATATCACACTTTTCATCATAGTGCTTTTACCAATGCATAAAATGCATGGAGAAGTCATTTCGAATGACTGGTCCTCAGTGTTGTGAGAACGATGACTGGTTAAAATTTTTGGTGGTTTCTTGTTCAGTCCATAGGCCTACATCATGTGGCAAACCGGTGAGCATGTGGCTCTATTAGTATAGGAGATACCTGAAAACATATCACACTTTTCATCATAGTGCTTTTACCAATGCATAAAATGCATGGAGAAGTCATTTCGAATGACTGGTCCTCAGTGTTGTGAGAACGATGACTGGTTAAAATTTTTGGTGGTTTCTTGTTCAGTCCATAGGCCTACATCATGTGGCAAACCGGTGAGCATGTGGCTCTATTAGTATAGGAGATACCTGAAAACATATCACACTTTTCATCATAGTGCTTTTACCAATGCATAAAATGCATGGAGAAGTCTTTTCGAATGACTGGTCCTCAGTGTTGTGAGAACGATGACTGGTTAAAATTTTTGGTGGTTTCTTGTTCAGTCCATAGGCCTACATCATGTGGCAAACCGGTAAGCATGTGGCTCTATTAGTATAGGAGATACCTGAAAACATATCACACTTTTCATCATAGTGCTTTTACCAATGCATAAAATGCATGGAGAAGTCATTTCGAATGACTGGTCCTCAGTGTTGTGAGAACGATGACTGGTTAAAATTTTTGGTGGTTTCTTGTTCAGTCCATAGGCCTACATCATGTGGCAAACCGGTGAGCATGTGGCTCTATTAGTATAGGAGATACCTGAAAACATATCACACTTTTCATCATAGTGCTTTTACCAATGCATAAAATGCATGGAGAAGTCATTTCGAATGACTGGTCCTCAGTGTTGTAAGAACGATGACTGGTTAAATTTTTTGGTGGTTTCTTGTTCCGTCCATAGGCCTACATCATGTGGCAAACCGGTGAGCATGTGGCTCTATTAGTATAGGAGATACCTGAAAACATATCACACTTTTCATCATAGTGCTTTTACCAATGCATAAAATGCATGGAGAAGTCATTTCGAATGACTGGTCATCAGTGTTGTGAGAACGATGACTGGTTAAAATTTTTGGTGGTTTCTTGTTCAGTCCATAGGCCTACATCATGTGGCAAACCGGTGAGCATGTGGCTCTATTAGTATAGGAGATACCTGAAAACATATCACACTTTTCATCATAGTGCTTTTACCAATGCATAAAATGCATGGAGAAGTCATTTCGAATGACTGGTCCTCAGTGTTGTGAGAACGATGACTGGTTAAAATTTTTGGTGGTTTCTTGTTCAGTCCATAGGCCTACATCATGTGGCAAACCGGTGAGCATGTGGCTCTATTAGTATAGGAGATACCTGAAAACATATCACACTTTTCATCATAGTGCTTTTACCAATGCATAAAATGCATGGAGAAGTCATTTCGAATGACTGGTCCTCAGTGTTGTGAGAACGATGACTGGTTAAAATTTTTGGTGGTTTCTTGTTCCGTCCATAGGCCTACATCATGTGGCAAACCGGTGAGCATGTGGCTCTATTAGTATAGGAGATACCTGAAAACATATCACACTTTTCATCATAGTGCTTTTACCAATGCATAAAATGCATGGAGAAGTCATTTCGAATGACTGGTCCTCAGTGTTGTGAGAACGATGACTGGTTAAAATTTTTGGTGGTTTCTTGTTCCGTCCATAGGCCTACATCATGTGGCAAACTGGTGAGCATGTGGCTCTATTAGTATAGGAGATACCTGAAAACATATCACACTTTTCATCATAGTGCTTTTACCAATGCATAAAATGCATGGAGAAGTCATTTCGAATGACTGGTCCTCAGTGTTGTGAGAACGATGACTGGTTAAAATTTTTGGTGGTTTCTTGTTCAGTCCATAGGCCTACATCATGTGGCAAACCGGTGAGCATGTGGCTCTATTAGTATAGGAGATACCTGAAAACATCACACTTTTCATCATAGTGCTTTTACCAATGCATAAAATGCATGGAGAAGTCATTTCGAATGACTGGTCCTCAGTGTTGTGAGAACGATGACTGGTTAAAATTTTTGGTGGTTTCTTGTTCCGTCCATAGGCCTACATCATGTGGCAAACCGGTGAGCATGTGGCTCTATTAGTATAGGAGATACCTGAAAACATATCACACTTTTCATTATAGTGCTTTTACCAATGCATAAAATGCATGGAGAAGTCATTTCGAATGACTGGTCCTCAGTGTTGTGAGAACGATGACTGGTTAAAATTTTTGGTGGTTTCTTGTTCAGTCTATAGGCCTACATCATGTGGCAAACCGGTGAGCATGTGGCTCTATTAGTATAGGAGATACCTGAAAACATATCACACTTTTCATCATAGTGCTTTTACCAATGCATAAAATGCATGGAGAAGTCATTTCGAATGACTGGTCCTCAGTGTTGTGAGAACGATGACTGGTTAAAATTTTTGGTGGTTTCTTGTTCAGTCCATAGGCCTACATCATGTGGCAAACCGGTGAGCATGTGGCTCTATTAGTATAGGAGATACCTGAAAACATATCACACTTTTCATCATAGTGCTTTTACCAATGCATAAAATGCATGGAGAAGTCATTTCGAATGACTGGTCCTCAGTGTTGTGAGAACGATGACTGGTTAAAATTTTTGGTGGTTTCTTGTTCAGTCCATAGGCCTACATCATGTGGCAAACCGGTGAGCATGTGGCTCTATTAGTATAGGAGATACCTGAAAACATATCACACTTTTCATCATAGTGCTTTTACCAATGCATAAAATGCATGGAGAAGTCATTTCGAATGACTGGTCCTCAGTGTTGTGAGAACGATGACTGGTTAAAATTTTTGGTGGTTTCTTGTTCAGTCCATAGGCCTACATCATGTGGCAAACCGGTGAGCATGTGGCTCTATTAGTATAGGAGATACCTGAAAACATATCACACTTTTCATCATAGTGCTTTTACCAATGCATAAAATGCATGGAGAAGTCATTTCGAATGACTGGTCCTCAGTGTTGTGAGAACGATGACTGGTTAAAATTTTTGGTGGTTTCTTGTTCAGTCCATAGGCCTACATCATGTGGCAAACCGGTGAGCATGTGGCTCTATTAGTATAGGAGATACCTGAAAACATATCACACTTTTCATCATAGTGCTTTTACCAATGCATAAAATGCATGGAGAAGTCATTTCGAATGACTGGTCCTCAGTGTTGTGAGAACGATGACTGGTTAAAATTTTTGGTGGTTTCTTGTTCAGTCCATAGGCCTACATCATGTGGCAAACCGGTGAGCATGTGGCTCTATTAGTATAGGAGATACCTGAAAACATATCACACTTTTCATCATAGTGCTTTTACCAATGCATAAAATGCATGGAGAAGTCATTTCGAATGACTGGTCCTCAGTGTTGTGAGAACGATGACTGGTTAAAATTTTTGGTGGTTTCTTGTTCAGTCCATAGGCCTACATCATGTGGCAAACCGGTGAGCATGTGGCTCTATTAGTATAGGAGATACCTGAAAACATATCACACTTTTCATCATAGTGCTTTTACCAATGCATAAAATGCATGGAGAAGTCATTTCGAATGACTGGTCCTCAGTGTTGTGAGAACGATGACTGGTTAAAATTTTTGGTGGTTTCTTGTTCAGTCCATAGGCCTACATCATGTGGCAAACCGGTGAGCATGTGGCTCTATTAGTATAGGAGATACCTGAAAACATATCACACTTTTCATCATAGTGCTTTTACCAATGCATAAAATGCATGGAGAAGTCATTTCGAATGACTGGTCCTCAGTGTTGTGAGAACGATGACTGGTTAAAATTTTTGGTGGTTTCTTGTTCAGTCCATAGGCCTACATCATGTGGCAAACCGGTGAGCATGTGGCTCTATTAGTATAGGAGATACCTGAAAACATATCACACTTTTCATCATAGTGCTTTTACCAATGCATAAAATGCATGGAGAAGTCATTTCGAATGACTGGTCCTCAGTGTTGTGAGAACGATGACTGGTTAAAATTTTTGGTGGTTTCTTGTTCAGTCCATAGGCCTACATCATGTGGCAAACCGGTGAGCATGTGGCTCTATTAGTATAGGAGATACCTGAAAACATATCACACTTTTCATCATAGTGCTTTTACCAATGCATAAAATGCATGGAGAAGTCATTTCGAATGACTGGTCCTCAGTGTTGTGAGAACGATGACTGGTTAAAATTTTTGGTGGTTTCTTGTTCAGTCCATAGGCCTACATCATGTGGCAAACCGGTGAGCATGTGGCTCTATTAGTATAGGAGATACCTGAAAACATATCACACTTTTCATCATAGTGCTTTTACCAATGCATAAAATGCATGGAGAAGTCATTTCGAATGACTGGTCCTCAGTGTTGTGAGAACGATGACTGGTTAAAATTTTTGGTGGTTTCTTGTTCAGTCCATAGGCCTACATCATGTGGCAAACCGGTGAGCATGTGGCTCTATTAGTATAGGAGATACCTGAAAACATATCACACTTTTCATCATAGTGCTTTTACCAATGCATAAAATGCATGGAGAAGTCATTTCGAATGACTGGTCCTCAGTGTTGTGAGAACGATGACTGGTTAAAATTTTTGGTGGTTTCTTGTTCAGTCCATAGGCCTACATCATGTGGCAAACCGGTGAGCATGTGGCTCTATTAGTATAGGAGATACCTGAAAACATATCACACTTTTCATCATAGTGCTTTTACCAATGCATAAAATGCATGGAGAAGTCATTTCGAATGACTGGTCCTCAGTGTTGTGAGAACGATGACTGGTTAAAATTTTTGGTGGTTTCTTGTTCAGTCCATAGGCCTACATCATGTGGCAAACCGGTGAGCATGTGGCTCTATTAGTATAGGAGATACCTGAAAACATATCACACTTTTCATCATAGTGCTTTTACCAATGCATAAAATGCATGGAGAAGTCATTTCGAATGACTGGTCCTCAGTGTTGTGAGAACGATGACTGGTTAAAATTTTTGGTGGTTTCTTGTTCAGTCCATAGGCCTACATCATGTGGCAAACCGGTGAGCATGTGGCTCTATTAGTATAGGAGATACCTGAAAACATATCACACTTTTCATCATAGTGCTTTTACCAATGCATAAAATGCATGGAGAAGTCATTTCGAATGACTGGTCCTCAGTGTTGTGAGAACGATGACTGGTTAAAATTTTTGGTGGTTTCTTGTTCAGTCCATAGGCCTACATCATGTGGCAAACCGGTGAGCATGTGGCTCTATTAGTATAGGAGATACCTGAAAACATATCACACTTTTCATCATAGTGCTTTTACCAATGCATAAAATGCATGGAGAAGTCATTTCGAATGACTGGTCCTCAGTGTTGTGAGAACGATGACTGGTTAAAATTTTTGGTGGTTTCTTGTTCAGTCCATAGGCCTACATCATGTGGCAAACCGGTGAGCATGTGGCTCTATTAGTATAGGAGATACCTGAAAACATATCACACTTTTCATCATAGTGCTTTTACCAATGCATAAAATGCATGGAGAAGTCATTTCGAATGACTGGTCCTCAGTGTTGTGAGAACGATGACTGGTTAAAATTTTTGGTGGTTTCTTGTTCAGTCCATAGGCCTACATCATGTGGCAAACCGGTGAGCATGTGGCTCTATTAGTATAGGAGATACCTGAAAACATATCACACTTTTCATCATAGTGCTTTTACCAATGCATAAAATGCATGGAGAAGTCATTTCGAATGACTGGTCCTCAGTGTTGTGAGAACGATGACTGGTTAAAATTTTTGGTGGTTTCTTGTTCAGTCCATAGGCCTACATCATGTGGCAAACCGGTGAGCATGTGGCTCTATTAGTATAGGAGATACCTGAAAACATATCACACTTTTCATCATAGTGCTTTTACCAATGCATAAAATGCATGGAGAAGTCATTTCGAATGACTGGTCCTCAGTGTTGTGAGAACGATGACTGGTTAAAATTTTTGGTGGTTTCTTGTTCAGTCCATAGGCCTACATCATGTGGCAAACCGGTGAGCATGTGGCTCTATTAGTATAGGAGATACCTGAAAACATATCACACTTTTCATCATAGTGCTTTTACCAATGCATAAAATGCATGGAGAAGTCATTTCGAATGACTGGTCCTCAGTGTTGTGAGAACGATGACTGGTTAAAATTTTTGGTGGTTTCTTGTTCAGTCCATAGGCCTACATCATGTGGCAAACCGGTGAGCATGTGGCTCTATTAGTATAGGAGATACCTGAAAACATATCACACTTTTCATCATAGTGCTTTTACCAATGCATAAAATGCATGGAGAAGTCATTTCGAATGACTGGTCCTCAGTGTTGTGAGAACGATGACTGGTTAAAATTTTTGGTGGTTTCTTGTTCAGTCCATAGGCCTACATCATGTGGCAAACCGGTGAGCATGTGGCTCTATTAGTATAGGAGATACCTGAAAACATATCACACTTTTCATCATAGTGCTTTTACCAATGCATAAAATGCATGGAGAAGTCATTTCGAATGACTGGTCCTCAGTGTTGTGAGAACGATGACTGGTTAAAATTTTTGGTGGTTTCTTGTTCAGTCCATAGGCCTACATCATGTGGCAAACCGGTGAGCATGTGGCTCTATTAGTATAGGAGATACCTGAAAACATATCACACTTTTCATCATAGTGCTTTTACCAATGCATAAAATGCATGGAGAAGTCATTTCGAATGACTGGTCCTCAGTGTTGTGAGAACGATGACTGGTTAAAATTTTTGGTGGTTTCTTGTTCAGTCCATAGGCCTACATCATGTGGCAAACCGGTGAGCATGTGGCTCTATTAGTATAGGAGATACCTGAAAACATATCACACTTTTCATCATAGTGCTTTTACCAATGCATAAAATGCATGGAGAAGTCATTTCGAATGACTGGTCCTCAGTGTTGTGAGAACGATGACTGGTTAAAATTTTTGGTGGTTTCTTGTTCAGTCCATAGGCCTACATCATGTGGCAAACCGGTGAGCATGTGGCTCTATTAGTATAGGAGATACCTGAAAACATATCACACTTTTCATCATAGTGCTTTTACCAATGCATAAAATGCATGGAGAAGTCATTTCGAATGACTGGTCCTCAGTGTTGTGAGAACGATGACTGGTTAAAATTTTTGGTGGTTTCTTGTTCAGTCCATAGGCCTACATCATGTGGCAAACCGGTGAGCATGTGGCTCTATTAGTATAGGAGATACCTGAAAACATATCACACTTTTCATCATAGTGCTTTTACCAATGCATAAAATGCATGGAGAAGTCATTTCGAATGACTGGTCCTCAGTGTTGTGAGAACGATGACTGGTTAAAATTTTTGGTGGTTTCTTGTTCAGTCCATAGGCCTACATCATGTGGCAAACCGGTGAGCATGTGGCTCTATTAGTATAGGAGATACCTGAAAACATATCACACTTTTCATCATAGTGCTTTTACCAATGCATAAAATGCATGGAGAAGTCATTTCGAATGACTGGTCCTCAGTGTTGTGAGAACGATGACTGGTTAAAATTTTTGGTGGTTTCTTGTTCAGTCCATAGGCCTACATCATGTGGCAAACCGGTGAGCATGTGGCTCTATTAGTATAGGAGATACCTGAAAACATATCACACTTTTCATCATAGTGCTTTTACCAATGCATAAAATGCATGGAGAAGTCATTTCGAATGACTGGTCCTCAGTGTTGTGAGAACGATGACTGGTTAAAATTTTTGGTGGTTTCTTGTTCAGTCCATAGGCCTACATCATGTGGCAAACCGGTGAGCATGTGGCTCTATTAGTATAGGAGATACCTGAAAACATATCACACTTTTCATCATAGTGCTTTTACCAATGCATAAAATGCATGGAGAAGTCATTTCGAATGACTGGTCCTCAGTGTTGTGAGAACGATGACTGGTTAAAATTTTTGGTGGTTTCTTGTTCAGTCCATAGGCCTACATCATGTGGCAAACCGGTGAGCATGTGGCTCTATTAGTATAGGAGATACCTGAAAACATATCACACTTTTCATCATAGTGCTTTTACCAATGCATAAAATGCATGGAGAAGTCATTTCGAATGACTGGTCCTCAGTGTTGTGAGAACGATGACTGGTTAAAATTTTTGGTGGTTTCTTGTTCAGTCCATAGGCCTACATCATGTGGCAAACCGGTGAGCATGTGGCTCTATTAGTATAGGAGATACCTGAAAACATATCACACTTTTCATCATAGTGCTTTTACCAATGCATAAAATGCATGGAGAAGTCATTTCGAATGACTGGTCCTCAGTGTTGTGAGAACGATGACTGGTTAAAATTTTTGGTGGTTTCTTGTTCAGTCCATAGGCCTACATCATGTGGCAAACCGGTGAGCATGTGGCTCTATTAGTATAGGAGATACCTGAAAACATATCACACTTTTCATCATAGTGCTTTTACCAATGCATAAAATGCATGGAGAAGTCATTTCGAATGACTGGTCCTCAGTGTTGTGAGAACGATGACTGGTTAAAATTTTTGGTGGTTTCTTGTTCAGTCCATAGGCCTACATCATGTGGCAAACCGGTGAGCATGTGGCTCTATTAGTATAGGAGATACCTGAAAACATATCACACTTTTCATCATAGTGCTTTTACCAATGCATAAAATGCATGGAGAAGTCATTTCGAATGACTGGTCCTCAGTGTTGTGAGAACGATGACTGGTTAAAATTTTTGGTGGTTTCTTGTTCAGTCCATAGGCCTACATCATGTGGCAAACCGGTGAGCATGTGGCTCTATTAGTATAGGAGATACCTGAAAACATATCACACTTTTCATCATAGTGCTTTTACCAATGCATAAAATGCATGGAGAAGTCATTTCGAATGACTGGTCCTCAGTGTTGTGAGAACGATGACTGGTTAAAATTTTTGGTGGTTTCTTGTTCAGTCCATAGGCCTACATCATGTGGCAAACCGGTGAGCATGTGGCTCTATTAGTATAGGAGATACCTGAAAACATATCACACTTTTCATCATAGTGCTTTTACCAATGCATAAAATGCATGGAGAAGTCATTTCGAATGACTGGTCCTCAGTGTTGTGAGAACGATGACTGGTTAAAATTTTTGGTGGTTTCTTGTTCAGTCCATAGGCCTACATCATGTGGCAAACCGGTGAGCATGTGGCTCTATTAGTATAGGAGATACCTGAAAACATATCACACTTTTCATCATAGTGCTTTTACCAATGCATAAAATGCATGGAGAAGTCATTTCGAATGACTGGTCCTCAGTGTTGTGAGAACGATGACTGGTTAAAATTTTTGGTGGTTTCTTGTTCAGTCCATAGGCCTACATCATGTGGCAAACCGGTGAGCATGTGGCTCTATTAGTATAGGAGATACCTGAAAACATATCACACTTTTCATCATAGTGCTTTTACCAATGCATAAAATGCATGGAGAAGTCATTTCGAATGACTGGTCCTCAGTGTTGTGAGAACGATGACTGGTTAAAATTTTTGGTGGTTTCTTGTTCAGTCCATAGGCCTACATCATGTGGCAAACCGGTGAGCATGTGGCTCTATTAGTATAGGAGATACCTGAAAACATATCACACTTTTCATCATAGTGCTTTTACCAATGCATAAAATGCATGGAGAAGTCATTTCGAATGACTGGTCCTCAGTGTTGTGAGAACGATGACTGGTTAAAATTTTTGGTGGTTTCTTGTTCAGTCCATAGGCCTACATCATGTGGCAAACCGGTGAGCATGTGGCTCTATTAGTATAGGAGATACCTGAAAACATATCACACTTTTCATCATAGTGCTTTTACCAATGCATAAAATGCATGGAGAAGTCATTTCGAATGACTGGTCCTCAGTGTTGTGAGAACGATGACTGGTTAAAATTTTTGGTGGTTTCTTGTTCAGTCCATAGGCCTACATCATGTGGCAAACCGGTGAGGTATAGTATAACAAAACTATCACACTTTTCATCATAGTGCTTTTTACCAATGCATAAAATGCAATGGAGAAGGTCATTTTTCGGAATGACTGGTCCTCAGTGTTGTGAGAACGATGACTGGTTAAAATTTTTGGTGGTTTTCTTGTTCAGTCCATAGGCCGTACATCATGTGGCAAAACCGGTGAGCATGTGGCTCTATTAGTATAGGGAGAAACCTGAAAACATATCACTACTTTTCATCATAGTGCTTTTAACCAATGCATAAAATGCATGGAGAAGTCATTTTCGAATGACTGGTCCTCAGTGTTGTGAGAACGATGACTGGTTTAAAATTTTTGGTGGTTTCTTGTTCAGTCCATAGGTCCTACATCATGTGGCAAACCGGTGAGCATGTGGCTCCTATTAGTATAGGAGATACCTGAAAACATATCACACTTTTCATCATAGTGCTTTTACCAATGCATATAAATGCATGGAGAAGTCAATTTCAGAATGACTGGTCCTCAGTGTTGTGAGATCGATGACTGGTTAAATATTTTTGGTGGGTTTCTTGTTCAAGTCCATAGGCCTACATCATGTGGCAAACCGTGAGCATGTGCTCTATTAGTATAGAGATACCTGAAAACATATCACTTCACACTTTTCATCATAGTGCTTTTACCAATGCATAAAATGCATGGAGAAGTCATTTCGAATGACTGGTCCTCAGTGTTGTGAGAACGATGACTGGTTAAAATTTTTGAGTGGTTTCTTGTTCAGTCTATAGAGCCTACATCATGTGGCAAAACCGGTGGCATTGTGCTCTATTAGTATAGGAGATACCTGAAAACATATCACACTTTTCATCATAGTGCTTTTACCAATGCATAAAATGCATGGAGAAGTCATTTCGAAATGACTGGTCCCTCAGTGTTGTGAGAACGATGACTGGTTAAAATTTTTGGTGGTTTCTTGTTCAGTCCATAGGCCTACATCATGTGGCAAACCGGTGAGCATGTGGCTCTATTAGTATAGGAGATACCTGAAAACATATCACACCTTTTCATCATAGTGCTTTTACCAATGCATAAAATGCATGGAGAAGTCATTTCGAATGACTGGTCCCTCAGTGTTGTGAGAACGATGACTGGTTAAAAATTTTTGGTGGTTTCTTGTTCAGTCCATAGGCCTACATCATGTGGCAAACCGGTGAGCATGTGGCTCTATTAGTATAGGAGATACCTGAAAACATATCAACACTTTTCATCATAGTGCTTTTACCAATGCATAAAATGCATGGAGAAGTCATTTCGAATGACTGGTCCTCAGTGTTGTGAGAACGATGACTGGTTAAAATTTTTGGTGGTTTCTTGTTCAGTCCATAGGCCTACATCATGTGGCAAAACCGGTGAGCATGTGGCTCTATTAGTATAGGAGATACCTGAAAACATATCACACTTTTCATCATAGTGCTTTTAACCCAATGCATAAAATGCTATGGAGAAGTCATTTCGAATGACTGGTCCTCAGTGTTGTGAGAACGATGACTGGTTAAAATTTTTGGTGGTTTCTTGTTCAGTCCATAGGCCTACATCATGTGGCAAACCGGTGAGCATGTGGCTCTATTAGTATAGGAGATACCTGAAAACATATCACACTTTTCATCATAGTGCTTTTACCAATGCATAAAATGCATGGAGAAGTCATTTCGAATGACTGGTCCTCAGTGTTGTGAGAACGATGACTGGTTAAAATTTTTGGTGGTTTCTTGTTCAGTCCATAGGCCTACATCATGTGCAAACCGGTGAGCATGTGGCCTATTAGTATAGGAGATACCTGAAAACATATCACACTTTTCATCATAGTGCTTTTACCAATGCAATAAAATGCATGGAGAAGTCATTTCGAATGACTGGTCTCAGTGTTGTGAGAACGATGACTGGTTAAAATTTTTGGTGGTTTCTTGTTCAGTCTATAGGGCCTACATCATGTGGCAAACCGGTGAGCATGTGGGCAGTCTATTAGTATAAGGAGATACCTGAAAAACATATCACACTTTTCATCATAGTGCTTTTACCAATGCATAAAATGCATGGAGAAGTCATTTCGAATGACTGGTCCTCAGTGTTGTGAGAACGATGACTGGTTAAAATTTTGGTGGTTTTCTTGTTCAGTCCATAGCCTACATCATGTGGCAAACCGGTGAGCATGTGGCTCTATTAGTATAGGAGATACCTGAAAACATATCACACTTTTCATCATAGTGCTTTTACCAATGCATAAAATGCATGGAGAAGTCATTTCGAATGACTGGTCCTCAGTGTTGTGAGAACGATGACTGGTTAAAATTTTTGGTGGTTTCTTGTTCAGTCCATAGGCCTACATCATGTGGCAAACCGGTGAGCATGTGGCTCTATTAGTATAGGAGATACCTGAAAACATATCACACTTTTCAATCATAGTGCTTTTACCAATGCATAAAATGCATGGAGAAGTCCATTTCGAATGACTGGTCCTCAGTGTTGTGAGAACGATGACTGGTTAAAATTTTTGGTGGTTTCTTGTTCAGTCCATAGGCCTACATCATGTGGCAAACCGGTGAGCATGTGGCTCTATTAGTATAGGAGATACCTGAAAACATATCACACTTTTCATCATAGTGCTTTACCAATGCATAAAATGCATGGAGAAGTCATTTCGAATGACTGGTCCTCAGTGTTGTGAGAACGATGACTGGTTAAAATTTTTGGTGGTTTCTTGTTGTTCAGTCCATAGGCCTACATCATGTGGCAAACCGGTGAGCATGTGGCTCTATTAGTATAGGAGATACCTGAAAACATATCACACTTTTCATCATAGTGCTTTTACCAATGCATAAAATGCATGGAGAAGTCATTTCGAATGACTGGTCCTCAGTGTTGTGAGAACGATGACTGGTTAAAATTTTTGGTGGTTTCTTGTTCAGTCCATAGGCCTACATCATGTGGCAAACCGGTGAGCATGTGGCTCTATTAGTATAGGAGATACCTGAAAACATATCACACTTTTCATCATAGTGCTTTTACCAATGCATAAAATGCATGGAGAAGTCATTTCGAATGACTGGTCCTCAGTGTTGTGAGAACGATGACTGGTTAAAATTTTTGGTGGTTTCTTGTTCAGTCCATAGGCCTACATCATGTGGCAAACCGGTGAGCATGTGGCTCTATTAGTATAGGAGATACCTGAAAACATATCACACTTTTCATCATAGTGCTTTTACCAATGCATAAAATGCATGGAGAAGTCATTTCGAATGACTGGTCCTCAGTGTTGTGAGAACGATGACTGGTTAAAATTTTTGGTGGTTTCTTGTTCAGTCCATAGGCCTACATCATGTGGCAAACCGGTGAGCATGTGGCTCTATTAGTATAGGAGATACCTGAAAACATATCACACTTTTCATCATAGTGCTTTTACCAATGCATAAAATGCATGGAGAAGTCATTTCGAATGACTGGTCCTCAGTGTTGTGAGAACGATGACTGGTTAAAATTTTTGGTGGTTTCTTGTTCAGTCCATAGGCCTACATCATGTGGCAAACCGGTGAGCATGTGGCTCTATTAGTATAGGAGATACCTGAAAACATATCACACTTTTCATCATAGTGCTTTTACCAATGCATAAAATGCATGGAGAAGTCATTTCGAATGACTGGTCCTCAGTGTTGTGAGAACGATGACTGGTTAAAATTTTTGGTGGTTTCTTGTTCAGTCCATAGGCCTACATCATGTGGCAAACCGGTGAGCATGTGGCTCTATTAGTATAGGAGATACCTGAAAACATATCACACTTTTCATCATAGTGCTTTTACCAATGCATAAAATGCATGGAGAAGTCATTTCGAATGACTGGTCCTCAGTGTTGTGAGAACGATGACTGGTTAAAATTTTTGGTGGTTTCTTGTTCAGTCCATAGGCCTACATCATGTGGCAAACCGGTGAGCATGTGGCTCTATTAGTATAGGAGATACCTGAAAACATATCACACTTTTCATCATAGTGCTTTTACCAATGCATAAAATGCATGGAGAAGTCATTTCGAATGACTGGTCCTCAGTGTTGTGAGAACGATGACTGGTTAAAATTTTTGGTGGTTTCTTGTTCAGTCCATAGGCCTACATCATGTGGCAAACCGGTGAGCATGTGGCTCTATTAGTATAGGAGATACCTGAAAACATATCACACTTTTCATCATAGTGCTTTTACCAATGCATAAAATGCATGGAGAAGTCATTTCGAATGACTGGTCCTCAGTGTTGTGAGAACGATGACTGGTTAAAATTTTTGGTGGTTTCTTGTTCAGTCCATAGGCCTACATCATGTGGCAAACCGGTGAGCATGTGGCTCTATTAGTATAGGAGATACCTGAAAACATATCACACTTTTCATCATAGTGCTTTTACCAATGCATAAAATGCATGGAGAAGTCATTTCGAATGACTGGTCCTCAGTGTTGTGAGAACGATGACTGGTTAAAATTTTTGGTGGTTTCTTGTTCAGTCCATAGGCCTACATCATGTGGCAAACCGGTGAGCATGTGGCTCTATTAGTATAGGAGATACCTGAAAACATATCACACTTTTCATCATAGTGCTTTTACCAATGCATAAAATGCATGGAGAAGTCATTTCGAATGACTGGTCCTCAGTGTTGTGAGAACGATGACTGGTTAAAATTTTTGGTGGTTTCTTGTTCAGTCCATAGGCCTACATCATGTGGCAAACCGGTGAGCATGTGGCTCTATTAGTATAGGAGATACCTGAAAACATATCACACTTTTCATCATAGTGCTTTTACCAATGCATAAAATGCATGGAGAAGTCATTTCGAATGACTGGTCCTCAGTGTTGTGAGAACGATGACTGGTTAAAATTTTTGGTGGTTTCTTGTTCAGTCCATAGGCCTACATCATGTGGCAAACCGGTGAGCATGTGGCTCTATTAGTATAGGAGATACCTGAAAACATATCACACTTTTCATCATAGTGCTTTTACCAATGCATAAAATGCATGGAGAAGTCATTTCGAATGACTGGTCCTCAGTGTTGTGAGAACGATGACTGGTTAAAATTTTTGGTGGTTTCTTGTTCAGTCCATAGGCCTACATCATGTGGCAAACCGGTGAGCATGTGGCTCTATTAGTATAGGAGATACCTGAAAACATATCACACTTTTCATCATAGTGCTTTTACCAATGCATAAAATGCATGGAGAAGTCATTTCGAATGACTGGTCCTCAGTGTTGTGAGAACGATGACTGGTTAAAATTTTTGGTGGTTTCTTGTTCAGTCCATAGGCCTACATCATGTGGCAAACCGGTGAGCATGTGGCTCTATTAGTATAGGAGATACCTGAAAACATATCACACTTTTCATCATAGTGCTTTTACCAATGCATAAAATGCATGGAGAAGTCATTTCGAATGACTGGTCCTCAGTGTTGTGAGAACGATGACTGGTTAAAATTTTTGGTGGTTTCTTGTTCAGTCCATAGGCCTACATCATGTGGCAAACCGGTGAGCATGTGGCTCTATTAGTATAGGAGATACCTGAAAACATATCACACTTTTCATCATAGTGCTTTTACCAATGCATAAAATGCATGGAGAAGTCATTTCGAATGACTGGTCCTCAGTGTTGTGAGAACGATGACTGGTTAAAATTTTTGGTGGTTTCTTGTTCAGTCCATAGGCCTACATCATGTGGCAAACCGGTGAGCATGTGGCTCTATTAGTATAGGAGATACCTGAAAACATATCACACTTTTCATCATAGTGCTTTTACCAATGCATAAAATGCATGGAGAAGTCATTTCGAATGACTGGTCCTCAGTGTTGTGAGAACGATGACTGGTTAAAATTTTTGGTGGTTTCTTGTTCAGTCCATAGGCCTACATCATGTGGCAAACCGGTGAGCATGTGGCTCTATTAGTATAGGAGATACCTGAAAACATATCACACTTTTCATCATAGTGCTTTTACCAATGCATAAAATGCATGGAGAAGTCATTTCGAATGACTGGTCCTCAGTGTTGTGAGAACGATGACTGGTTAAAATTTTTGGTGGTTTCTTGTTCAGTCCATAGGCCTACATCATGTGGCAAACCGGTGAGCATGTGGCTCTATTAGTATAGGAGATACCTGAAAACATATCACACTTTTCATCATAGTGCTTTTACCAATGCATAAAATGCATGGAGAAGTCATTTCGAATGACTGGTCCTCAGTGTTGTGAGAACGATGACTGGTTAAAATTTTTGGTGGTTTCTTGTTCAGTCCATAGGCCTACATCATGTGGCAAACCGGTGAGCATGTGGCTCTATTAGTATAGGAGATACCTGAAAACATATCACACTTTTCATCATAGTGCTTTTACCAATGCATAAAATGCATGGAGAAGTCATTTCGAATGACTGGTCCTCAGTGTTGTGAGAACGATGACTGGTTAAAATTTTTGGTGGTTTCTTGTTCAGTCCATAGGCCTACATCATGTGGCAAACCGGTGAGCATGTGGCTCTATTAGTATAGGAGATACCTGAAAACATATCACACTTTTCATCATAGTGCTTTTACCAATGCATAAAATGCATGGAGAAGTCATTTCGAATGACTGGTCCTCAGTGTTGTGAGAACGATGACTGGTTAAAATTTTTGGTGGTTTCTTGTTCAGTCCATAGGCCTACATCATGTGGCAAACCGGTGAGCATGTGGCTCTATTAGTATAGGAGATACCTGAAAACATATCACACTTTTCATCATAGTGCTTTTACCAATGCATAAAATGCATGGAGAAGTCATTTCGAATGACTGGTCCTCAGTGTTGTGAGAACGATGACTGGTTAAAATTTTTGGTGGTTTCTTGTTCAGTCCATAGGCCTACATCATGTGGCAAACCGGTGAGCATGTGGCTCTATTAGTATAGGAGATACCTGAAAACATATCACACTTTTCATCATAGTGCTTTTACCAATGCATAAAATGCATGGAGAAGTCATTTCGAATGACTGGTCCTCAGTGTTGTGAGAACGATGACTGGTTAAAATTTTTGGTGGTTTCTTGTTCAGTCCATAGGCCTACATCATGTGGCAAACCGGTGAGCATGTGGCTCTATTAGTATAGGAGATACCTGAAAACATATCACACTTTTCATCATAGTGCTTTTACCAATGCATAAAATGCATGGAGAAGTCATTTCGAATGACTGGTCCTCAGTGTTGTGAGAACGATGACTGGTTAAAATTTTTGGTGGTTTCTTGTTCAGTCCATAGGCCTACATCATGTGGCAAACCGGTGAGCATGTGGCTCTATTAGTATAGGAGATACCTGAAAACATATCACACTTTTCATCATAGTGCTTTTACCAATGCATAAAATGCATGGAGAAGTCATTTCGAATGACTGGTCCTCAGTGTTGTGAGAACGATGACTGGTTAAAATTTTTGGTGGTTTCTTGTTCAGTCCATAGGCCTACATCATGTGGCAAACCGGTGAGCATGTGGCTCTATTAGTATAGGAGATACCTGAAAACATATCACACTTTTCATCATAGTGCTTTTACCAATGCATAAAATGCATGGAGAAGTCATTTCGAATGACTGGTCCTCAGTGTTGTGAGAACGATGACTGGTTAAAATTTTTGGTGGTTTCTTGTTCAGTCCATAGGCCTACATCATGTGGCAAACCGGTGAGCATGTGGCTCTATTAGTATAGGAGATACCTGAAAACATATCACACTTTTCATCATAGTGCTTTTACCAATGCATAAAATGCATGGAGAAGTCATTTCGAATGACTGGTCCTCAGTGTTGTGAGAACGATGACTGGTTAAAATTTTTGGTGGTTTCTTGTTCAGTCCATAGGCCTACATCATGTGGCAAACCGGTGAGCATGTGGCTCTATTAGTATAGGAGATACCTGAAAACATATCACACTTTTCATCATAGTGCTTTTACCAATGCATAAAATGCATGGAGAAGTCATTTCGAATGACTGGTCCTCAGTGTTGTGAGAACGATGACTGGTTAAAATTTTTGGTGGTTTCTTGTTCAGTCCATAGGCCTACATCATGTGGCAAACCGGTGAGCATGTGGCTCTATTAGTATAGGAGATACCTGAAAACATATCACACTTTTCATCATAGTGCTTTTACCAATGCATAAAATGCATGGAGAAGTCATTTCGAATGACTGGTCCTCAGTGTTGTGAGAACGATGACTGGTTAAAATTTTTGGTGGTTTCTTGTTCAGTCCATAGGCCTACATCATGTGGCAAACCGGTGAGCATGTGGCTCTATTAGTATAGGAGATACCTGAAAACATATCACACTTTTCATCATAGTGCTTTTACCAATGCATAAAATGCATGGAGAAGTCATTTCGAATGACTGGTCCTCAGTGTTGTGAGAACGATGACTGGTTAAAATTTTTGGTGGTTTCTTGTTCAGTCCATAGGCCTACATCATGTGGCAAACCGGTGAGCATGTGGCTCTATTAGTATAGGAGATACCTGAAAACATATCACACTTTTCATCATAGTGCTTTTACCAATGCATAAAATGCATGGAGAAGTCATTTCGAATGACTGGTCCTCAGTGTTGTGAGAACGATGACTGGTTAAAATTTTTGGTGGTTTCTTGTTCAGTCCATAGGCCTACATCATGTGGCAAACCGGTGAGCATGTGGCTCTATTAGTATAGGAGATACCTGAAAACATATCACACTTTTCATCATAGTGCTTTTACCAATGCATAAAATGCATGGAGAAGTCATTTCGAATGACTGGTCCTCAGTGTTGTGAGAACGATGACTGGTTAAAATTTTTGGTGGTTTCTTGTTCAGTCCATAGGCCTACATCATGTGGCAAACCGGTGAGCATGTGGCTCTATTAGTATAGGAGATACCTGAAAACATATCACACTTTTCATCATAGTGCTTTTACCAATGCATAAAATGCATGGAGAAGTCATTTCGAATGACTGGTCCTCAGTGTTGTGAGAACGATGACTGGTTAAAATTTTTGGTGGTTTCTTGTTCAGTCCATAGGCCTACATCATGTGGCAAACCGGTGAGCATGTGGCTCTATTAGTATAGGAGATACCTGAAAACATATCACACTTTTCATCATAGTGCTTTTACCAATGCATAAAATGCATGGAGAAGTCATTTCGAATGACTGGTCCTCAGTGTTGTGAGAACGATGACTGGTTAAAATTTTTGGTGGTTTCTTGTTCAGTCCATAGGCCTACATCATGTGGCAAACCGGTGAGCATGTGGCTCTATTAGTATAGGAGATACCTGAAAACATATCACACTTTTCATCATAGTGCTTTTACCAATGCATAAAATGCATGGAGAAGTCATTTCGAATGACTGGTCCTCAGTGTTGTGAGAACGATGACTGGTTAAAATTTTTGGTGGTTTCTTGTTCAGTCCATAGGCCTACATCATGTGGCAAACCGGTGAGCATGTGGCTCTATTAGTATAGGAGATACCTGAAAACATATCACACTTTTCATCATAGTGCTTTTACCAATGCATAAAATGCATGGAGAAGTCATTTCGAATGACTGGTCCTCAGTGTTGTGAGAACGATGACTGGTTAAAATTTTTGGTGGTTTCTTGTTCAGTCCATAGGCCTACATCATGTGGCAAACCGGTGAGCATGTGGCTCTATTAGTATAGGAGATACCTGAAAACATATCACACTTTTCATCATAGTGCTTTTACCAATGCATAAAATGCATGGAGAAGTCATTTCGAATGACTGGTCCTCAGTGTTGTGAGAACGATGACTGGTTAAAATTTTTGGTGGTTTCTTGTTCAGTCCATAGGCCTACATCATGTGGCAAACCGGTGAGCATGTGGCTCTATTAGTATAGGAGATACCTGAAAACATATCACACTTTTCATCATAGTGCTTTTACCAATGCATAAAATGCATGGAGAAGTCATTTCGAATGACTGGTCCTCAGTGTTGTGAGAACGATGACTGGTTAAAATTTTTGGTGGTTTCTTGTTCAGTCCATAGGCCTACATCATGTGGCAAACCGGTGAGCATGTGGCTCTATTAGTATAGGAGATACCTGAAAACATATCACACTTTTCATCATAGTGCTTTTACCAATGCATAAAATGCATGGAGAAGTCATTTCGAATGACTGGTCCTCAGTGTTGTGAGAACGATGACTGGTTAAAATTTTTGGTGGTTTCTTGTTCAGTCCATAGGCCTACATCATGTGGCAAACCGGTGAGCATGTGGCTCTATTAGTATAGGAGATACCTGAAAACATATCACACTTTTCATCATAGTGCTTTTACCAATGCATAAAATGCATGGAGAAGTCATTTCGAATGACTGGTCCTCAGTGTTGTGAGAACGATGACTGGTTAAAATTTTTGGTGGTTTCTTGTTCAGTCCATAGGCCTACATCATGTGGCAAACCGGTGAGCATGTGGCTCTATTAGTATAGGAGATACCTGAAAACATATCACACTTTTCATCATAGTGCTTTTACCAATGCATAAAATGCATGGAGAAGTCATTTCGAATGACTGGTCCTCAGTGTTGTGAGAACGATGACTGGTTAAAATTTTTGGTGGTTTCTTGTTCAGTCCATAGGCCTACATCATGTGGCAAACCGGTGAGCATGTGGCTCTATTAGTATAGGAGATACCTGAAAACATATCACACTTTTCATCATAGTGCTTTTACCAATGCATAAAATGCATGGAGAAGTCATTTCGAATGACTGGTCCTCAGTGTTGTGAGAACGATGACTGGTTAAAATTTTTGGTGGTTTCTTGTTCAGTCCATAGGCCTACATCATGTGGCAAACCGGTGAGCATGTGGCTCTATTAGTATAGGAGATACCTGAAAACATATCACACTTTTCATCATAGTGCTTTTACCAATGCATAAAATGCATGGAGAAGTCATTTCGAATGACTGGTCCTCAGTGTTGTGAGAACGATGACTGGTTAAAATTTTTGGTGGTTTCTTGTTCAGTCCATAGGCCTACATCATGTGGCAAACCGGTGAGCATGTGGCTCTATTAGTATAGGAGATACCTGAAAACATATCACACTTTTCATCATAGTGCTTTTACCAATGCATAAAATGCATGGAGAAGTCATTTCGAATGACTGGTCCTCAGTGTTGTGAGAACGATGACTGGTTAAAATTTTTGGTGGTTTCTTGTTCAGTCCATAGGCCTACATCATGTGGCAAACCGGTGAGCATGTGGCTCTATTAGTATAGGAGATACCTGAAAACATATCACACTTTTCATCATAGTGCTTTTACCAATGCATAAAATGCATGGAGAAGTCATTTCGAATGACTGGTCCTCAGTGTTGTGAGAACGATGACTGGTTAAAATTTTTGGTGGTTTCTTGTTCAGTCCATAGGCCTACATCATGTGGCAAACCGGTGAGCATGTGGCTCTATTAGTATAGGAGATACCTGAAAACATATCACACTTTTCATCATAGTGCTTTTACCAATGCATAAAATGCATGGAGAAGTCATTTCGAATGACTGGTCCTCAGTGTTGTGAGAACGATGACTGGTTAAAATTTTTGGTGGTTTCTTGTTCAGTCCATAGGCCTACATCATGTGGCAAACCGGTGAGCATGTGGCTCTATTAGTATAGGAGATACCTGAAAACATATCACACTTTTCATCATAGTGCTTTTACCAATGCATAAAATGCATGGAGAAGTCATTTCGAATGACTGGTCCTCAGTGTTGTGAGAACGATGACTGGTTAAAATTTTTGGTGGTTTCTTGTTCAGTCCATAGGCCTACATCATGTGGCAAACCGGTGAGCATGTGGCTCTATTAGTATAGGAGATACCTGAAAACATATCACACTTTTCATCATAGTGCTTTTACCAATGCATAAAATGCATGGAGAAGTCATTTCGAATGACTGGTCCTCAGTGTTGTGAGAACGATGACTGGTTAAAATTTTTGGTGGTTTCTTGTTCAGTCCATAGGCCTACATCATGTGGCAAACCGGTGAGCATGTGGCTCTATTAGTATAGGAGATACCTGAAAACATATCACACTTTTCATCATAGTGCTTTTACCAATGCATAAAATGCATGGAGAAGTCATTTCGAATGACTGGTCCTCAGTGTTGTGAGAACGATGACTGGTTAAAATTTTTGGTGGTTTCTTGTTCAGTCCATAGGCCTACATCATGTGGCAAACCGGTGAGCATGTGGCTCTATTAGTATAGGAGATACCTGAAAACATATCACACTTTTCATCATAGTGCTTTTACCAATGCATAAAATGCATGGAGAAGTCATTTCGAATGACTGGTCCTCAGTGTTGTGAGAACGATGACTGGTTAAAATTTTTGGTGGTTTCTTGTTCAGTCCATAGGCCTACATCATGTGGCAAACCGGTGAGCATGTGGCTCTATTAGTATAGGAGATACCTGAAAACATATCACACTTTTCATCATAGTGCTTTTACCAATGCATAAAATGCATGGAGAAGTCATTTCGAATGACTGGTCCTCAGTGTTGTGAGAACGATGACTGGTTAAAATTTTTGGTGGTTTCTTGTTCAGTCCATAGGCCTACATCATGTGGCAAACCGGTGAGCATGTGGCTCTATTAGTATAGGAGATACCTGAAAACATATCACACTTTTCATCATAGTGCTTTTACCAATGCATAAAATGCATGGAGAAGTCATTTCGAATGACTGGTCCTCAGTGTTGTGAGAACGATGACTGGTTAAAATTTTTGGTGGTTTCTTGTTCAGTCCATAGGCCTACATCATGTGGCAAACCGGTGAGCATGTGGCTCTATTAGTATAGGAGATACCTGAAAACATATCACACTTTTCATCATAGTGCTTTTACCAATGCATAAAATGCATGGAGAAGTCATTTCGAATGACTGGTCCTCAGTGTTGTGAGAACGATGACTGGTTAAAATTTTTGGTGGTTTCTTGTTCAGTCCATAGGCCTACATCATGTGGCAAACCGGTGAGCATGTGGCTCTATTAGTATAGGAGATACCTGAAAACATATCACACTTTTCATCATAGTGCTTTTACCAATCTGCATAAAATGCATGGAGAAGTCATTTCGAATGACTGGTCCTCAGTGTTGTGAGAACGATGACTGGTTAAAATTTTTGGTGGTTTCTTGTTCAGTCCATAGGCCTACATCATGTGGCAAACCGGTGAGCATGTGGCTCTATTAGTATAGGAGATACCTGAAAACATATCACACTTTTCATCATAGTGCTTTTACCAATGCATAAAATGCATGGAGAAGTCATTTCGAATGACTGGTCCTCAGTGTTGTGAGAACGATGACTGGTTAAAATTTTTGGTGGTTTCTTGTTCAGTCCATAGGCCTACATCATGTGGCAAACCGGTGAGCATGTGGCTCTATTAGTATAGGAGATACCTGAAAACATATCACACTTTTCATCATAGTGCTTTTACCAATGCATAAAATGCATGGAGAAGTCATTTCGAATGACTGGTCCTCAGTGTTGTGAGAACGATGACTGGTTAAAATTTTTGGTGGTTTCTTGTTCAGTCCATAGGCCTACATCATGTGGCAAACCGGTGAGCATGTGGCTCTATTAGTATAGGAGATACCTGAAAACATATCACACTTTTCATCATAGTGCTTTTACCAATGCATAAAATGCATGGAGAAGTCATTTCGAATGACTGGTCCTCAGTGTTGTGAGAACGATGACTGGTTAAAATTTTTGGTGGTTTCTTGTTCAGTCCATAGGCCTACATCATGTGGCAAACCGGTGAGCATGTGGCTCTATTAGTATAGGAGATACCTGAAAACATATCACACTTTTCATCATAGTGCTTTTACCAATGCATAAAATGCATGGAGAAGTCATTTCGAATGACTGGTCCTCAGTGTTGTGAGAACGATGACTGGTTAAAATTTTTGGTGGTTTCTTGTTCAGTCCATAGGCCTACATCATGTGGCAAACCGGTGAGCATGTGGCTCTATTAGTATAGGAGATACCTGAAAACATATCACACTTTTCATCATAGTGCTTTTACCAATGCATAAAATGCATGGAGAAGTCATTTCGAATGACTGGTCCTCAGTGTTGTGAGAACGATGACTGGTTAAAATTTTTGGTGGTTTCTTGTTCAGTCCATAGGCCTACATCATGTGGCAAACCGGTGAGCATGTGGCTCTATTAGTATAGGAGATACCTGAAAACATATCACACTTTTCATCATAGTGCTTTTACCAATGCATAAAATGCATGGAGAAGTCATTTCGAATGACTGGTCCTCAGTGTTGTGAGAACGATGACTGGTTAAAATTTTTGGTGGTTTCTTGTTCAGTCCATAGGCCTACATCATGTGGCAAACCGGTGAGCATGTGGCTCTATTAGTATAGGAGATACCTGAAAACATATCACACTTTTCATCATAGTGCTTTTACCAATGCATAAAATGCATGGAGAAGTCATTTCGAATGACTGGTCCTCAGTGTTGTGAGAACGATGACTGGTTAAAATTTTTGGTGGTTTCTTGTTCAGTCCATAGGCCTACATCATGTGGCAAACCGGTGAGCATGTGGCTCTATTAGTATAGGAGATACCTGAAAACATATCACACTTTTCATCATAGTGCTTTTACCAATGCATAAAATGCATGGAGAAGTCATTTCGAATGACTGGTCCTCAGTGTTGTGAGAACGATGACTGGTTAAAATTTTTGGTGGTTTCTTGTTCAGTCCATAGGCCTACATCATGTGGCAAACCGGTGAGCATGTGGCTCTATTAGTATAGGAGATACCTGAAAACATATCACACTTTTCATCATAGTGCTTTTACCAATGCATAAAATGCATGGAGAAGTCATTTCGAATGACTGGTCCTCAGTGTTGTGAGAACGATGACTGGTTAAAATTTTTGGTGGTTTCTTGTTCAGTCCATAGGCCTACATCATGTGGCAAACCGGTGAGCATGTGGCTCTATTAGTATAGGAGATACCTGAAAACATATCACACTTTTCATCATAGTGCTTTTACCAATGCATAAAATGCATGGAGAAGTCATTTCGAATGACTGGTCCTCAGTGTTGTGAGAACGATGACTGGTTAAAATTTTTGGTGGTTTCTTGTTCAGTCCATAGGCCTACATCATGTGGCAAACCGGTGAGCATGTGGCTCTATTAGTATAGGAGATACCTGAAAACATATCACACTTTTCATCATAGTGCTTTTACCAATGCATAAAATGCATGGAGAAGTCATTTCGAATGACTGGTCCTCAGTGTTGTGAGAACGATGACTGGTTAAAATTTTTGGTGGTTTCTTGTTCAGTCCATAGGCCTACATCATGTGGCAAACCGGTGAGCATGTGGCTCTATTAGTATAGGAGATACCTGAAAACATATCACACTTTTCATCATAGTGCTTTTACCAATGCATAAAATGCATGGAGAAGTCATTTCGAATGACTGGTCCTCAGTGTTGTGAGAACGATGACTGGTTAAAATTTTTGGTGGTTTCTTGTTCAGTCCATAGGCCTACATCATGTGGCAAACCGGTGAGCATGTGGCTCTATTAGTATAGGAGATACCTGAAAACATATCACACTTTTCATCATAGTGCTTTTACCAATGCATAAAATGCATGGAGAAGTCATTTCGAATGACTGGTCCTCAGTGTTGTGAGAACGATGACTGGTTAAAATTTTTGGTGGTTTCTTGTTCAGTCCATAGGCCTACATCATGTGGCAAACCGGTGAGCATGTGGCTCTATTAGTATAGGAGATACCTGAAAACATATCACACTTTTCATCATAGTGCTTTTACCAATGCATAAAATGCATGGAGAAGTCATTTCGAATGACTGGTCCTCAGTGTTGTGAGAACGATGACTGGTTAAAATTTTTGGTGGTTTCTTGTTCAGTCCATAGGCCTACATCATGTGGCAAACCGGTGAGCATGTGGCTCTATTAGTATAGGAGATACCTGAAAACATATCACACTTTTCATCATAGTGCTTTTACCAATGCATAAAATGCATGGAGAAGTCATTTCGAATGACTGGTCCTCAGTGTTGTGAGAACGATGACTGGTTAAAATTTTTGGTGGTTTCTTGTTCAGTCCATAGGCCTACATCATGTGGCAAACCGGTGAGCATGTGGCTCTATTAGTATAGGAGATACCTGAAAACATATCACACTTTTCATCATAGTGCTTTTACCAATGCATAAAATGCATGGAGAAGTCATTTCGAATGACTGGTCCTCAGTGTTGTGAGAACGATGACTGGTTAAAATTTTTGGTGGTTTCTTGTTCAGTCCATAGGCCTACATCATGTGGCAAACCGGTGAGCATGTGGCTCTATTAGTATAGGAGATACCTGAAAACATATCACACTTTTCATCATAGTGCTTTTACCAATGCATAAAATGCATGGAGAAGTCATTTCGAATGACTGGTCCTCAGTGTTGTGAGAACGATGACTGGTTAAAATTTTTGGTGGTTTCTTGTTCAGTCCATAGGCCTACATCATGTGGCAAACCGGTGAGCATGTGGCTCTATTAGTATAGGAGATACCTGAAAACATATCACACTTTTCATCATAGTGCTTTTACCAATGCATAAAATGCATGGAGAAGTCATTTCGAATGACTGGTCCTCAGTGTTGTGAGAACGATGACTGGTTAAAATTTTTGGTGGTTTCTTGTTCAGTCCATAGGCCTACATCATGTGGCAAACCGGTGAGCATGTGGCTCTATTAGTATAGGAGATACCTGAAAACATATCACACTTTTCATCATAGTGCTTTTACCAATGCATAAAATGCATGGAGAAGTCATTTCGAATGACTGGTCCTCAGTGTTGTGAGAACGATGACTGGTTAAAATTTTTGGTGGTTTCTTGTTCAGTCCATAGGCCTACATCATGTGGCAAACCGGTGAGCATGTGGCTCTATTAGTATAGGAGATACCTGAAAACATATCACACTTTTCATCATAGTGCTTTTACCAATGCATAAAATGCATGGAGAAGTCATTTCGAATGACTGGTCCTCAGTGTTGTGAGAACGATGACTGGTTAAAATTTTTGGTGGTTTCTTGTTCAGTCCATAGGCCTACATCATGTGGCAAACCGGTGAGCATGTGGCTCTATTAGTATAGGAGATACCTGAAAACATATCACACTTTTCATCATAGTGCTTTTACCAATGCATAAAATGCATGGAGAAGTCATTTCGAATGACTGGTCCTCAGTGTTGTGAGAACGATGACTGGTTAAAATTTTTGGTGGTTTCTTGTTCAGTCCATAGGCCTACATCATGTGGCAAACCGGTGAGCATGTGGCTCTATTAGTATAGGAGATACCTGAAAACATATCACACTTTTCATCATAGTGCTTTTACCAATGCATAAAATGCATGGAGAAGTCATTTCGAATGACTGGTCCTCAGTGTTGTGAGAACGATGACTGGTTAAAATTTTTGGTGGTTTCTTGTTCAGTCCATAGGCCTACATCATGTGGCAAACCGGTGAGCATGTGGCTCTATTAGTATAGGAGATACCTGAAAACATATCACACTTTTCATCATAGTGCTTTTACCAATGCATAAAATGCATGGAGAAGTCATTTCGAATGACTGGTCCTCAGTGTTGTGAGAACGATGACTGGTTAAAATTTTTGGTGGTTTCTTGTTCAGTCCATAGGCCTACATCATGTGGCAAACCGGTGAGCATGTGGCTCTATTAGTATAGGAGATACCTGAAAACATATCACACTTTTCATCATAGTGCTTTTACCAATGCATAAAATGCATGGAGAAGTCATTTCGAATGACTGGTCCTCAGTGTTGTGAGAACGATGACTGGTTAAAATTTTTGGTGGTTTCTTGTTCAGTCCATAGGCCTACATCATGTGGCAAACCGGTGAGCATGTGGCTCTATTAGTATAGGAGATACCTGAAAACATATCACACTTTTCATCATAGTGCTTTTACCAATGCATAAAATGCATGGAGAAGTCATTTCGAATGACTGGTCCTCAGTGTTGTGAGAACGATGACTGGTTAAAATTTTTGGTGGTTTCTTGTTCAGTCCATAGGCCTACATCATGTGGCAAACCGGTGAGCATGTGGCTCTATTAGTATAGGAGATACCTGAAAACATATCACACTTTTCATCATAGTGCTTTTACCAATGCATAAAATGCATGGAGAAGTCATTTCGAATGACTGGTCCTCAGTGTTGTGAGAACGATGACTGGTTAAAATTTTTGGTGGTTTCTTGTTCAGTCCATAGGCCTACATCATGTGGCAAACCGGTGAGCATGTGGCTCTATTAGTATAGGAGATACCTGAAAACATATCACACTTTTCATCATAGTGCTTTTACCAATGCATAAAATGCATGGAGAAGTCATTTCGAATGACTGGTCCTCAGTGTTGTGAGAACGATGACTGGTTAAAATTTTTGGTGGTTTCTTGTTCAGTCCATAGGCCTACATCATGTGGCAAACCGGTGAGCATGTGGCTCTATTAGTATAGGAGATACCTGAAAACATATCACACTTTTCATCATAGTGCTTTTACCAATGCATAAAATGCATGGAGAAGTCATTTCGAATGACTGGTCCTCAGTGTTGTGAGAACGATGACTGGTTAAAATTTTTGGTGGTTTCTTGTTCAGTCCATAGGCCTACATCATGTGGCAAACCGGTGAGCATGTGGCTCTATTAGTATAGGAGATACCTGAAAACATATCACACTTTTCATCATAGTGCTTTTACCAATGCATAAAATGCATGGAGAAGTCATTTCGAATGACTGGTCCTCAGTGTTGTGAGAACGATGACTGGTTAAAATTTTTGGTGGTTTCTTGTTCAGTCCATAGGCCTACATCATGTGGCAAACCGGTGAGCATGTGGCTCTATTAGTATAGGAGATACCTGAAAACATATCACACTTTTCATCATAGTGCTTTTACCAATGCATAAAATGCATGGAGAAGTCATTTCGAATGACTGGTCCTCAGTGTTGTGAGAACGATGACTGGTTAAAATTTTTGGTGGTTTCTTGTTCAGTCCATAGGCCTACATCATGTGGCAAACCGGTGAGCATGTGGCTCTATTAGTATAGGAGATACCTGAAAACATATCACACTTTTCATCATAGTGCTTTTACCAATGCATAAAATGCATGGAGAAGTCATTTCGAATGACTGGTCCTCAGTGTTGTGAGAACGATGACTGGTTAAAATTTTTGGTGGTTTCTTGTTCAGTCCATAGGCCTACATCATGTGGCAAACCGGTGAGCATGTGGCTCTATTAGTATAGGAGATACCTGAAAACATATCACACTTTTCATCATAGTGCTTTTACCAATGCATAAAATGCATGGAGAAGTCATTTCGAATGACTGGTCCTCAGTGTTGTGAGAACGATGACTGGTTAAAATTTTTGGTGGTTTCTTGTTCAGTCCATAGGCCTACATCATGTGGCAAACCGGTGAGCATGTGGCTCTATTAGTATAGGAGATACCTGAAAACATATCACACTTTTCATCATAGTGCTTTTACCAATGCATAAAATGCATGGAGAAGTCATTTCGAATGACTGGTCCTCAGTGTTGTGAGAACGATGACTGGTTAAAATTTTTGGTGGTTTCTTGTTCAGTCCATAGGCCTACATCATGTGGCAAACCGGTGAGCATGTGGCTCTATTAGTATAGGAGATACCTGAAAACATATCACACTTTTCATCATAGTGCTTTTACCAATGCATAAAATGCATGGAGAAGTCATTTCGAATGACTGGTCCTCAGTGTTGTGAGAACGATGACTGGTTAAAATTTTTGGTGGTTTCTTGTTCAGTCCATAGGCCTACATCATGTGGCAAACCGGTGAGCATGTGGCTCTATTAGTATAGGAGATACCTGAAAACATATCACACTTTTCATCATAGTGCTTTTACCAATGCATAAAATGCATGGAGAAGTCATTTCGAATGACTGGTCCTCAGTGTTGTGAGAACGATGACTGGTTAAAATTTTTGGTGGTTTCTTGTTCAGTCCATAGGCCTACATCATGTGGCAAACCGGTGAGCATGTGGCTCTATTAGTATAGGAGATACCTGAAAACATATCACACTTTTCATCATAGTGCTTTTACCAATGCATAAAATGCATGGAGAAGTCATTTCGAATGACTGGTCCTCAGTGTTGTGAGAACGATGACTGGTTAAAATTTTTGGTGGTTTCTTGTTCAGTCCATAGGCCTACATCATGTGGCAAACCGGTGAGCATGTGGCTCTATTAGTATAGGAGATACCTGAAAACATATCACACTTTTCATCATAGTGCTTTTACCAATGCATAAAATGCATGGAGAAGTCATTTCGAATGACTGGTCCTCAGTGTTGTGAGAACGATGACTGGTTAAAATTTTTGGTGGTTTCTTGTTCAGTCCATAGGCCTACATCATGTGGCAAACCGGTGAGCATGTGGCTCTATTAGTATAGGAGATACCTGAAAACATATCACACTTTTCATCATAGTGCTTTTACCAATGCATAAAATGCATGGAGAAGTCATTTCGAATGACTGGTCCTCAGTGTTGTGAGAACGATGACTGGTTAAAATTTTTGGTGGTTTCTTGTTCAGTCCATAGGCCTACATCATGTGGCAAACCGGTGAGCATGTGGCTCTATTAGTATAGGAGATACCTGAAAACATATCACACTTTTCATCATAGTGCTTTTACCAATGCATAAAATGCATGGAGAAGTCATTTCGAATGACTGGTCCTCAGTGTTGTGAGAACGATGACTGGTTAAAATTTTTGGTGGTTTCTTGTTCAGTCCATAGGCCTACATCATGTGGCAAACCGGTGAGCATGTGGCTCTATTAGTATAGGAGATACCTGAAAACATATCACACTTTTCATCATAGTGCTTTTACCAATGCATAAAATGCATGGAGAAGTCATTTCGAATGACTGGTCCTCAGTGTTGTGAGAACGATGACTGGTTAAAATTTTTGGTGGTTTCTTGTTCAGTCCATAGGCCTACATCATGTGGCAAACCGGTGAGCATGTGGCTCTATTAGTATAGGAGATACCTGAAAACATATCACACTTTTCATCATAGTGCTTTTACCAATGCATAAAATGCATGGAGAAGTCATTTCGAATGACTGGTCCTCAGTGTTGTGAGAACGATGACTGGTTAAAATTTTTGGTGGTTTCTTGTTCAGTCCATAGGCCTACATCATGTGGCAAACCGGTGAGCATGTGGCTCTATTAGTATAGGAGATACCTGAAAACATATCACACTTTTCATCATAGTGCTTTTACCAATGCATAAAATGCATGGAGAAGTCATTTCGAATGACTGGTCCTCAGTGTTGTGAGAACGATGACTGGTTAAAATTTTTGGTGGTTTCTTGTTCAGTCCATAGGCCTACATCATGTGGCAAACCGGTGAGCATGTGGCTCTATTAGTATAGGAGATACCTGAAAACATATCACACTTTTCATCATAGTGCTTTTACCAATGCATAAAATGCATGGAGAAGTCATTTCGAATGACTGGTCCTCAGTGTTGTGAGAACGATGACTGGTTAAAATTTTTGGTGGTTTCTTGTTCAGTCCATAGGCCTACATCATGTGGCAAACCGGTGAGCATGTGGCTCTATTAGTATAGGAGATACCTGAAAACATATCACACTTTTCATCATAGTGCTTTTACCAATGCATAAAATGCATGGAGAAGTCATTTCGAATGACTGGTCCTCAGTGTTGTGAGAACGATGACTGGTTAAAATTTTTGGTGGTTTCTTGTTCAGTCCATAGGCCTACATCATGTGGCAAACCGGTGAGCATGTGGCTCTATTAGTATAGGAGATACCTGAAAACATATCACACTTTTCATCATAGTGCTTTTACCAATGCATAAAATGCATGGAGAAGTCATTTCGAATGACTGGTCCTCACGATGACTGGTTAAAATTTTTGGTGGTTTCTTGTTCAGTCCATAGGCCTACATCATGTGGCAAACCGGTGAGCATGTGGCTCTATTAGTATAGGAGATACCTGAAAACATATCACACTTTTCATCATAGTGCTTTTACCAATGCATAAAATGCATGGAGAAGTCATTTCGAATGACTGGTCCTCAGTGTTGTGAGAACGATGACTGGTTAAAATTTTTGGTGGTTTCTTGTTCAGTCCATAGGCCTACATCATGTGGCAAACCGGTGAGCATGTGGCTCTATTAGTATAGGAGATACCTGAAAACATATCACACTTTTCATCATAGTGCTTTTACCAATGCATAAAATGCATGGAGAAGTCATTTCGAATGACTGGTCCTCAGTGTTGTGAGAACGATGACTGGTTAAAATTTTTGGTGGTTTCTTGTTCAGTCCATAGGCCTACATCATGTGGCAAACCGGTGAGCATGTGGCTCTATTAGTATAGGAGATACCTGAAAACATATCACACTTTTCATCATAGTGCTTTTACCAATGCATAAAATGCATGGAGAAGTCATTTCGAATGACTGGTCCTCAGTGTTGTGAGAACGATGACTGGTTAAAATTTTTGGTGGTTTCTTGTTCAGTCCATAGGCCTACATCATGTGGCAAACCGGTGAGCATGTGGCTCTATTAGTATAGGAGATACCTGAAAACATATCACACTTTTCATCATAGTGCTTTTACCAATGCATAAAATGCATGGAGAAGTCATTTCGAATGACTGGTCCTCAGTGTTGTGAGAACGATGACTGGTTAAAATTTTTGGTGGTTTCTTGTTCAGTCCATAGGCCTACATCATGTGGCAAACCGGTGAGCATGTGGCTCTATTAGTATAGGAGATACCTGAAAACATATCACACTTTTCATCATAGTGCTTTTACCAATGCATAAAATGCATGGAGAAGTCATTTCGAATGACTGGTCCTCAGTGTTGTGAGAACGATGACTGGTTAAAATTTTTGGTGGTTTCTTGTTCAGTCCATAGGCCTACATCATGTGGCAAACCGGTGAGCATGTGGCTCTATTAGTATAGGAGATACCTGAAAACATATCACACTTTTCATCATAGTGCTTTTACCAATGCATAAAATGCATGGAGAAGTCATTTCGAATGACTGGTCCTCAGTGTTGTGAGAACGATGACTGGTTAAAATTTTTGGTGGTTTCTTGTTCAGTCCATAGGCCTACATCATGTGGCAAACCGGTGAGCATGTGGCTCTATTAGTATAGGAGATACCTGAAAACATATCACACTTTTCATCATAGTGCTTTTACCAATGCATAAAATGCATGGAGAAGTCATTTCGAATGACTGGTCCTCAGTGTTGTGAGAACGATGACTGGTTAAAATTTTTGGTGGTTTCTTGTTCAGTCCATAGGCCTACATCATGTGGCAAACCGGTGAGCATGTGGCTCTATTAGTATAGGAGATACCTGAAAACATATCACACTTTTCATCATAGTGCTTTTACCAATGCATAAAATGCATGGAGAAGTCATTTCGAATGACTGGTCCTCAGTGTTGTGAGAACGATGACTGGTTAAAATTTTTGGTGGTTTCTTGTTCAGTCCATAGGCCTACATCATGTGGCAAACCGGTGAGCATGTGGCTCTATTAGTATAGGAGATACCTGAAAACATATCACACTTTTCATCATAGTGCTTTTACCAATGCATAAAATGCATGGAGAAGTCATTTCGAATGACTGGTCCTCAGTGTTGTGAGAACGATGACTGGTTAAAATTTTTGGTGGTTTCTTGTTCAGTCCATAGGCCTACATCATGTGGCAAACCGGTGAGCATGTGGCTCTATTAGTATAGGAGATACCTGAAAACATATCACACTTTTCATCATAGTGCTTTTACCAATGCATAAAATGCATGGAGAAGTCATTTCGAATGACTGGTCCTCAGTGTTGTGAGAACGATGACTGGTTAAAATTTTTGGTGGTTTCTTGTTCAGTCCATAGGCCTACATCATGTGGCAAACCGGTGAGCATGTGGCTCTATTAGTATAGGAGATACCTGAAAACATATCACACTTTTCATCATAGTGCTTTTACCAATGCATAAAATGCATGGAGAAGTCATTTCGAATGACTGGTCCTCAGTGTTGTGAGAACGATGACTGGTTAAAATTTTTGGTGGTTTCTTGTTCAGTCCATAGGCCTACATCATGTGGCAAACCGGTGAGCATGTGGCTCTATTAGTATAGGAGATACCTGAAAACATATCACACTTTTCATCATAGTGCTTTTACCAATGCATAAAATGCATGGAGAAGTCATTTCGAATGACTGGTCCTCAGTGTTGTGAGAACGATGACTGGTTAAAATTTTTGGTGGTTTCTTGTTCAGTCCATAGGCCTACATCATGTGGCAAACCGGTGAGCATGTGGCTCTATTAGTATAGGAGATACCTGAAAACATATCACACTTTTCATCATAGTGCTTTTACCAATGCATAAAATGCATGGAGAAGTCATTTCGAATGACTGGTCCTCAGTGTTGTGAGAACGATGACTGGTTAAAATTTTTGGTGGTTTCTTGTTCAGTCCATAGGCCTACATCATGTGGCAAACCGGTGAGCATGTGGCTCTATTAGTATAGGAGATACCTGAAAACATATCACACTTTTCATCATAGTGCTTTTACCAATGCATAAAATGCATGGAGAAGTCATTTCGAATGACTGGTCCTCAGTGTTGTGAGAACGATGACTGGTTAAAATTTTTGGTGGTTTCTTGTTCAGTCCATAGGCCTACATCATGTGGCAAACCGGTGAGCATGTGGCTCTATTAGTATAGGAGATACCTGAAAACATATCACACTTTTCATCATAGTGCTTTTACCAATGCATAAAATGCATGGAGAAGTCATTTCGAATGACTGGTCCTCAGTGTTGTGAGAACGATGACTGGTTAAAATTTTTGGTGGTTTCTTGTTCAGTCCATAGGCCTACATCATGTGGCAAACCGGTGAGCATGTGGCTCTATTAGTATAGGAGATACCTGAAAACATATCACACTTTTCATCATAGTGCTTTTACCAATGCATAAAATGCATGGAGAAGTCATTTCGAATGACTGGTCCTCAGTGTTGTGAGAACGATGACTGGTTAAAATTTTTGGTGGTTTCTTGTTCAGTCCATAGGCCTACATCATGTGGCAAACCGGTGAGCATGTGGCTCTATTAGTATAGGAGATACCTGAAAACATATCACACTTTTCATCATAGTGCTTTTACCAATGCATAAAATGCATGGAGAAGTCATTTCGAATGACTGGTCCTCAGTGTTGTGAGAACGATGACTGGTTAAAATTTTTGGTGGTTTCTTGTTCAGTCCATAGGCCTACATCATGTGGCAAACCGGTGAGCATGTGGCTCTATTAGTATAGGAGATACCTGAAAACATATCACACTTTTCATCATAGTGCTTTTACCAATGCATAAAATGCATGGAGAAGTCATTTCGAATGACTGGTCCTCAGTGTTGTGAGAACGATGACTGGTTAAAATTTTTGGTGGTTTCTTGTTCAGTCCATAGGCCTACATCATGTGGCAAACCGGTGAGCATGTGGCTCTATTAGTATAGGAGATACCTGAAAACATATCACACTTTTCATCATAGTGCTTTTACCAATGCATAAAATGCATGGAGAAGTCATTTCGAATGACTGGTCCTCAGTGTTGTGAGAACGATGACTGGTTAAAATTTTTGGTGGTTTCTTGTTCAGTCCATAGGCCTACATCATGTGGCAAACCGGTGAGCATGTGGCTCTATTAGTATAGGAGATACCTGAAAACATATCACACTTTTCATCATAGTGCTTTTACCAATGCATAAAATGCATGGAGAAGTCATTTCGAATGACTGGTCCTCAGTGTTGTGAGAACGATGACTGGTTAAAATTTTTGGTGGTTTCTTGTTCAGTCCATAGGCCTACATCATGTGGCAAACCGGTGAGCATGTGGCTCTATTAGTATAGGAGATACCTGAAAACATATCACACTTTTCATCATAGTGCTTTTACCAATGCATAAAATGCATGGAGAAGTCATTTCGAATGACTGGTCCTCAGTGTTGTGAGAACGATGACTGGTTAAAATTTTTGGTGGTTTCTTGTTCAGTCCATAGGCCTACATCATGTGGCAAACCGGTGAGCATGTGGCTCTATTAGTATAGGAGATACCTGAAAACATATCACACTTTTCATCATAGTGCTTTTACCAATGCATAAAATGCATGGAGAAGTCATTTCGAATGACTGGTCCTCAGTGTTGTGAGAACGATGACTGGTTAAAATTTTTGGTGGTTTCTTGTTCAGTCCATAGGCCTACATCATGTGGCAAACCGGTGAGCATGTGGCTCTATTAGTATAGGAGATACCTGAAAACATATCACACTTTTCATCATAGTGCTTTTACCAATGCATAAAATGCATGGAGAAGTCATTTCGAATGACTGGTCCTCAGTGTTGTGAGAACGATGACTGGTTAAAATTTTTGGTGGTTTCTTGTTCAGTCCATAGGCCTACATCATGTGGCAAACCGGTGAGCATGTGGCTCTATTAGTATAGGAGATACCTGAAAACATATCACACTTTTCATCATAGTGCTTTTACCAATGCATAAAATGCATGGAGAAGTCATTTCGAATGACTGGTCCTCAGTGTTGTGAGAACGATGACTGGTTAAAATTTTTGGTGGTTTCTTGTTCAGTCCATAGGCCTACATCATGTGGCAAACCGGTGAGCATGTGGCTCTATTAGTATAGGAGATACCTGAAAACATATCACACTTTTCATCATAGTGCTTTTACCAATGCATAAAATGCATGGAGAAGTCATTTCGAATGACTGGTCCTCAGTGTTGTGAGAACGATGACTGGTTAAAATTTTTGGTGGTTTCTTGTTCAGTCCATAGGCCTACATCATGTGGCAAACCGGTGAGCATGTGGCTCTATTAGTATAGGAGATACCTGAAAACATATCACACTTTTCATCATAGTGCTTTTACCAATGCATAAAATGCATGGAGAAGTCATTTCGAATGACTGGTCCTCAGTGTTGTGAGAACGATGACTGGTTAAAATTTTTGGTGGTTTCTTGTTCAGTCCATAGGCCTACATCATGTGGCAAACCGGTGAGCATGTGGCTCTATTAGTATAGGAGATACCTGAAAACATATCACACTTTTCATCATAGTGCTTTTACCAATGCATAAAATGCATGGAGAAGTCATTTCGAATGACTGGTCCTCAGTGTTGTGAGAACGATGACTGGTTAAAATTTTTGGTGGTTTCTTGTTCAGTCCATAGGCCTACATCATGTGGCAAACCGGTGAGCATGTGGCTCTATTAGTATAGGAGATACCTGAAAACATATCACACTTTTCATCATAGTGCTTTTACCAATGCATAAAATGCATGGAGAAGTCATTTCGAATGACTGGTCCTCAGTGTTGTGAGAACGATGACTGGTTAAAATTTTTGGTGGTTTCTTGTTCAGTCCATAGGCCTACATCATGTGGCAAACCGGTGAGCATGTGGCTCTATTAGTATAGGAGATACCTGAAAACATATCACACTTTTCATCATAGTGCTTTTACCAATGCATAAAATGCATGGAGAAGTCATTTCGAATGACTGGTCCTCAGTGTTGTGAGAACGATGACTGGTTAAAATTTTTGGTGGTTTCTTGTTCAGTCCATAGGCCTACATCATGTGGCAAACCGGTGAGCATGTGGCTCTATTAGTATAGGAGATACCTGAAAACATATCACACTTTTCATCATAGTGCTTTTACCAATGCATAAAATGCATGGAGAAGTCATTTCGAATGACTGGTCCTCAGTGTTGTGAGAACGATGACTGGTTAAAATTTTTGGTGGTTTCTTGTTCAGTCCATAGGCCTACATCATGTGGCAAACCGGTGAGCATGTGGCTCTATTAGTATAGGAGATACCTGAAAACATATCACACTTTTCATCATAGTGCTTTTACCAATGCATAAAATGCATGGAGAAGTCATTTCGAATGACTGGTCCTCAGTGTTGTGAGAACGATGACTGGTTAAAATTTTTGGTGGTTTCTTGTTCAGTCCATAGGCCTACATCATGTGGCAAACCGGTGAGCATGTGGCTCTATTAGTATAGGAGATACCTGAAAACATATCACACTTTTCATCATAGTGCTTTTACCAATGCATAAAATGCATGGAGAAGTCATTTCGAATGACTGGTCCTCAGTGTTGTGAGAACGATGACTGGTTAAAATTTTTGGTGGTTTCTTGTTCAGTCCATAGGCCTACATCATGTGGCAAACCGGTGAGCATGTGGCTCTATTAGTATAGGAGATACCTGAAAACATATCACACTTTTCATCATAGTGCTTTTACCAATGCATAAAATGCATGGAGAAGTCATTTCGAATGACTGGTCCTCAGTGTTGTGAGAACGATGACTGGTTAAAATTTTTGGTGGTTTCTTGTTCAGTCCATAGGCCTACATCATGTGGCAAACCGGTGAGCATGTGGCTCTATTAGTATAGGAGATACCTGAAAACATATCACACTTTTCATCATAGTGCTTTTACCAATGCATAAAATGCATGGAGAAGTCATTTCGAATGACTGGTCCTCAGTGTTGTGAGAACGATGACTGGTTAAAATTTTTGGTGGTTTCTTGTTCAGTCCATAGGCCTACATCATGTGGCAAACCGGTGAGCATGTGGCTCTATTAGTATAGGAGATACCTGAAAACATATCACACTTTTCATCATAGTGCTTTTACCAATGCATAAAATGCATGGAGAAGTCATTTCGAATGACTGGTCCTCAGTGTTGTGAGAACGATGACTGGTTAAAATTTTTGGTGGTTTCTTGTTCAGTCCATAGGCCTACATCATGTGGCAAACCGGTGAGCATGTGGCTCTATTAGTATAGGAGATACCTGAAAACATATCACACTTTTCATCATAGTGCTTTTACCAATGCATAAAATGCATGGAGAAGTCATTTCGAATGACTGGTCCTCAGTGTTGTGAGAACGATGACTGGTTAAAATTTTTGGTGGTTTCTTGTTCAGTCCATAGGCCTACATCATGTGGCAAACCGGTGAGCATGTGGCTCTATTAGTATAGGAGATACCTGAAAACATATCACACTTTTCATCATAGTGCTTTTACCAATGCATAAAATGCATGGAGAAGTCATTTCGAATGACTGGTCCTCAGTGTTGTGAGAACGATGACTGGTTAAAATTTTTGGTGGTTTCTTGTTCAGTCCATAGGCCTACATCATGTGGCAAACCGGTGAGCATGTGGCTCTATTAGTATAGGAGATACCTGAAAACATATCACACTTTTCATCATAGTGCTTTTACCAATGCATAAAATGCATGGAGAAGTCATTTCGAATGACTGGTCCTCAGTGTTGTGAGAACGATGACTGGTTAAAATTTTTGGTGGTTTCTTGTTCAGTCCATAGGCCTACATCATGTGGCAAACCGGTGAGCATGTGGCTCTATTAGTATAGGAGATACCTGAAAACATATCACACTTTTCATCATAGTGCTTTTACCAATGCATAAAATGCATGGAGAAGTCATTTCGAATGACTGGTCCTCAGTGTTGTGAGAACGATGACTGGTTAAAATTTTTGGTGGTTTCTTGTTCAGTCCATAGGCCTACATCATGTGGCAAACCGGTGAGCATGTGGCTCTATTAGTATAGGAGATACCTGAAAACATATCACACTTTTCATCATAGTGCTTTTACCAATGCATAAAATGCATGGAGAAGTCATTTCGAATGACTGGTCCTCAGTGTTGTGAGAACGATGACTGGTTAAAATTTTTGGTGGTTTCTTGTTCAGTCCATAGGCCTACATCATGTGGCAAACCGGTGAGCATGTGGCTCTATTAGTATAGGAGATACCTGAAAACATATCACACTTTTCATCATAGTGCTTTTACCAATGCATAAAATGCATGGAGAAGTCATTTCGAATGACTGGTCCTCAGTGTTGTGAGAACGATGACTGGTTAAAATTTTTGGTGGTTTCTTGTTCAGTCCATAGGCCTACATCATGTGGCAAACCGGTGAGCATGTGGCTCTATTAGTATAGGAGATACCTGAAAACATATCACACTTTTCATCATAGTGCTTTTACCAATGCATAAAATGCATGGAGAAGTCATTTCGAATGACTGGTCCTCAGTGTTGTGAGAACGATGACTGGTTAAAATTTTTGGTGGTTTCTTGTTCAGTCCATAGGCCTACATCATGTGGCAAACCGGTGAGCATGTGGCTCTATTAGTATAGGAGATACCTGAAAACATATCACACTTTTCATCATAGTGCTTTTACCAATGCATAAAATGCATGGAGAAGTCATTTCGAATGACTGGTCCTCAGTGTTGTGAGAACGATGACTGGTTAAAATTTTTGGTGGTTTCTTGTTCAGTCCATAGGCCTACATCATGTGGCAAACCGGTGAGCATGTGGCTCTATTAGTATAGGAGATACCTGAAAACATATCACACTTTTCATCATAGTGCTTTTACCAATGCATAAAATGCATGGAGAAGTCATTTCGAATGACTGGTCCTCAGTGTTGTGAGAACGATGACTGGTTAAAATTTTTGGTGGTTTCTTGTTCAGTCCATAGGCCTACATCATGTGGCAAACCGGTGAGCATGTGGCTCTATTAGTATAGGAGATACCTGAAAACATATCACACTTTTCATCATAGTGCTTTTACCAATGCATAAAATGCATGGAGAAGTCATTTCGAATGACTGGTCCTCAGTGTTGTGAGAACGATGACTGGTTAAAATTTTTGGTGGTTTCTTGTTCAGTCCATAGGCCTACATCATGTGGCAAACCGGTGAGCATGTGGCTCTATTAGTATAGGAGATACCTGAAAACATATCACACTTTTCATCATAGTGCTTTTACCAATGCATAAAATGCATGGAGAAGTCATTTCGAATGACTGGTCCTCAGTGTTGTGAGAACGATGACTGGTTAAAATTTTTGGTGGTTTCTTGTTCAGTCCATAGGCCTACATCATGTGGCAAACCGGTGAGCATGTGGCTCTATTAGTATAGGAGATACCTGAAAACATATCACACTTTTCATCACACACTTTTCATCATAGTGCTTTTACCAATGCATAAAATGCATTTCGAATGACTGGTCCTCAGTGTTGTGAGAACGATGACTGGTTAAAATTTTTGGTGGTTTCTTGTTCAGTCCATAGGCCTACATCATGTGGCAAACCGGTGAGCATGTGGCTCTATTAGTATAGGAGATACCTGAAAACATATCACACTTTTCATCATAGTGCTTTTACCAATGCATAAAATGCATGGAGAAGTCATTTCGAATGACTGGTCCTCAGTGTTGTGAGAACGATGACTGGTTAAAATTTTTGGTGGTTTCTTGTTCAGTCCATAGGCCTACATCATGTGGCAAACCGGTGAGCATGTGGCTCTATTAGTATAGGAGATACCTGAAAACATATCACACTTTTCATCATAGTGCTTTTACCAATGCATAAAATGCATGGAGAAGTCATTTCGAATGACTGGTCCTCAGTGTTGTGAGAACGATGACTGGTTAAAATTTTTGGTGGTTTCTTGTTCAGTCCATAGGCCTACATCATGTGGCAAACCGGTGAGCATGTGGCTCTATTAGTATAGGAGATACCTGAAAACATATCACACTTTTCATCATAGTGCTTTTACCAATGCATAAAATGCATGGAGAAGTCATTTCGAATGACTGGTCCTCAGTGTTGTGAGAACGATGACTGGTTAAAATTTTTGGTGGTTTCTTGTTCAGTCCATAGGCCTACATCATGTGGCAAACCGGTGAGCATGTGGCTCTATTAGTATAGGAGATACCTGAAAACATATCACACTTTTCATCATAGTGCTTTTACCAATGCATAAAATGCATGGAGAAGTCATTTCGAATGACTGGTCCTCAGTGTTGTGAGAACGATGACTGGTTAAAATTTTTGGTGGTTTCTTGTTCAGTCCATAGGCCTACATCATGTGGCAAACCGGTGAGCATGTGGCTCTATTAGTATAGGAGATACCTGAAAACATATCACACTTTTCATCATAGTGCTTTTACCAATGCATAAAATGCATGGAGAAGTCATTTCGAATGACTGGTCCTCAGTGTTGTGAGAACGATGACTGGTTAAAATTTTTGGTGGTTTCTTGTTCAGTCCATAGGCCTACATCATGTGGCAAACCGGTGAGCATGTGGCTCTATTAGTATAGGAGATACCTGAAAACATATCACACTTTTCATCATAGTGCTTTTACCAATGCATAAAATGCATGGAGAAGTCATTTCGAATGACTGGTCCTCAGTGTTGTGAGAACGATGACTGGTTAAAATTTTTGGTGGTTTCTTGTTCAGTCCATAGGCCTACATCATGTGGCAAACCGGTGAGCATGTGGCTCTATTAGTATAGGAGATACCTGAAAACATATCACACTTTTCATCATAGTGCTTTTACCAATGCATAAAATGCATGGAGAACTGGTCCTCAGTGTGTGAGAACGATGACTGGTTAAAATTTTTGCTCTGGTTTCTTGTTCAGTCCATAGGGCCCCTTCAACCCCATCATGTGGCCAACACGGTGAGCATGTGGCTCTATTAGTATAGGAGATACCTGAAAACATATCACACTTTTCATCATAGTGCTTTTACCAATGCATAAATGCATGGAGAAGTCATTTCGAATGACTGGTCCTCAGTGTTGTGAGAACGATGACTGGTTAAAATTTTGGTGGTTTCTTGTTCAGTCCATAGGCCTACATCATGTGGCAAACCGGTGAGCATGTGGCTCTATTAGTATAGGAGATACCTGAAAACATATCACACTTTTCATCATAGTGCTTTTACCAATGCATAAAATGCATGGAGAAGTCATTTCGAATGACTGGTCCTCAGTGTTGTGAGAACGATGACTGGTTAAAATTTTTGGTGGTTTCTTGTTCAGTCCATAGGCCTACATCATGTGGCAAACCGGTGAGCATGTGGCTCTATTAGTATAGGAGATACCTGAAAACATATCACACTTTTCATCATAGTGCTTTACCAATGCATAAATGCATGGAGAAGTCATTTCGAATGACTGGTCCTCAGTGTTGTGAGAACGATGACTGGTTAAAATTTTTGGTGGTTTCTTGTTCAGTCCATAGGCCTACATCATGTGGCAAACCGGTGAGCATGTGGCTCTATTAGTATAGGAGATACCTGAAAACATATCACACTTTTCATCATAGTGCTTTTACCAATGCATAAAATGCATGGAGAAGTCATTTCGAATGACTGGTCCTCAGTGTTGTGAGAACGATGACTGGTTAAAATTTTGGTGGTTTCTTGTTCAGTCCATAGGCCTACATCATGTCATGTGGCAAACCGGTGAGCATGTGGCTCTATTAGTATAGGAGATACCTGAAAACATATCACACTTTTCATCATAGTGCTTTTACCAATGCATAAAATGCATGGAGAAGTCATTTCGAATGACTGGTCCTCAGTGTTGTGAGAACGATGACTGGTTAAAATTTTTGGTGGTTTCTTGTTCAGTCCATAGGCCTACATCATGTGGCAAACCGGTGAGCATGTGGCTCTATTAGTATAGGAGATACCTGAAAACATATCACACTTTTCATCATAGTGCTTTTACCAATGCATAAAATGCATGGAGAAGTCATTTCGAATGACTGGTCCTCAGTGTTGTGAGAACGATGACTGGTTAAAATTTTTGGTGGTTTCTTGTTCAGTCCATAGGCCTACATCATGTGGCAAACCGGTGAGCATGTGGCTCTATTAGTATAGGAGATACCTGAAAACATATCACACTTTTCATCATAGTGCTTTTACCAATGCATAAAATGCATGGAGAAGTCATTTCGAATGACTGGTCCTCAGTGTTGTGAGAACGATGACTGGTTAAAATTTTTGGTGGTTTCTTGTTCAGTCCATAGGCCTACATCATGTGGCAAACCGGTGAGCATGTGGCTCTATTAGTATAGGAGATACCTGAAAACATATCACACTTTTCATCATAGTGCTTTTACCAATGCATAAAATGCATGGAGAAGTCATTTCGAATGACTGGTCCTCAGTGTTGTGAGAACGATGACTGGTTAAAATTTTTGGTGGTTTCTTGTTCAGTCCATAGGCCTACATCATGTGGCAAACCGGTGAGCATGTGGCTCTATTAGTATAGGAGATACCTGAAAACATATCACACTTTTCATCATAGTGCTTTTACCAATGCATAAAATGCATGGAGAAGTCATTTCGAATGACTGGTCCTCAGTGTTGTGAGAACGATGACTGGTTAAAATTTTTGGTGGTTTCTTGTTCAGTCCATAGACCATCATGTGGCAAAACCGGTGAGCATGTGGCTCTATTAGTATAGGAGATACCTGAAAACATATCACACTTTTCATCATAGTGCTTTTACCAATGCATAAAATGCATGGAGAAGTCATTTAGAATGACTGGTCCTCAGTGTTGTGAGAACGATGTCTGGTTAAAATTTTTGGTGGTTTCTTGTTCAGTCCATAGGCCTACATCCATGTGGCAAAACCGGTGAGCATGTGGCTCTATTAGTATAGGAGATACCTGAAAACATATCACACTTTTCATCATAGTGCTTTTACCAATGCATAAAATGCATGGAGAAGTCATTTCGAATGACTGGTCCTCAGTGTTGTGAGAACGATGACTGGTTAAAATTTTTGGTGGTTTCTTGTTCAGTCCATAGGCCTACATCATGTGGCAAACCGGTGAGCATGTGGCTCTATTAGTATAGGAGATACCTGAAAACATATCACACTTTTCATCATAGTGCTTTTACCAATGCATAAAATGCATGGAGAAGTCATTTCGAATGACTGGTCCTCAGTGTTGTGAGAACGATGACTGGTTAAAATTTTTGGTGGTTTCTTGTTCAGTCCATAGGCCTACATCATGTGGCAAACCGGTGAGCATGTGGCTCTATTAGTATAGGAGATACCTGAAAACATATCACACTTTTCATCATAGTGCTTTTACCAATGCATAAAATGCATGGAGAAGTCATTTCGAATGACTGGTCCTCAGTGTTGTGAGAACGATGACTGGTTAAAATTTTTGGTGGTTTCTTGTTCAGTCCATAGGCCTACATCATGTGGCAAACCGGTGAGCATGTGGCTCTATTAGTATAGGAGATACCTGAAAACATATCACACTTTTCATCATAGTGCTTTTACCAATGCATAAAATGCATGGAGAAGTCATTTCGAATGACTGGTCCTCAGTGTTGTGAGAACGATGACTGATGGTTAAAATTTTTGGTGGTTTCTTGTTCAGTCCATAGGCCTACATCATGTGGCAAACCGGTGAGCATGTGGCTCTATTAGTATAGGAGATACCTGAAAACATATCACACTTTTCATCATAGTGCTTTTACCAATGCATAAAATGCATGGAGAAGTCATTTCGAATGACTGGTCCTCAGTGTTGTGAGAACGATGACTGGTTAAAATTTTTGGTGGTTTCTTGTTCAGTCCATAGGCCTACATCATGTGGCAAACCGGTGAGCATGTGGCTCTATTAGTATAGGAGATACCTGAAAACATATCACACTTTTCATCATAGTGCTTTTACCAATGCATAAAATGCATGGAGAAGTCATTTCGAATGACTGGTCCTCAGTGTTGTGAGAACGATGACTGGTTAAAATTTTTGGTGGTTTCTTGTTCAGTCCATAGGCCTACATCATGTGGCAAACCGGTGAGCATGTGGCTCTATTAGTATAGGAGATACCTGAAAACATATCACACTTTTCATCATAGTGCTTTTACCAATGCATAAAATGCATGGAGAAGTCATTTCGAATGACTGGTCCTCAGTGTTGTGAGAACGATGACTGGTTAAAATTTTTGGTGGTTTCTTGTTCAGTCCATAGGCCTACATCATGTGGCAAACCGGTGAGCATGTGGCTCTATTAGTATAGGAGATACCTGAAAACATATCACACTTTTCATCATAGTGCTTTTACCAATGCATAAAATGCATGGAGAAGTCATTTCGAATGACTGGTCCTCAGTGTTGTGAGAACGATGACTGGTTAAAATTTTTGGTGGTTTCTTGTTCAGTCCATAGGCCTACATCATGTGGCAAACCGGTGAGCATGTGGCTCTATTAGTATAGGAGATACCTGAAAACATATCACACTTTTCATCATAGTGCTTTTACCAATGCATAAAATGCATGGAGAAGTCATTTCGAATGACTGGTCCTCAGTGTTGTGAGAACGATGACTGGTTAAAATTTTTGGTGGTTTCTTGTTCAGTCCATAGGCCTACATCATGTGGCAAACCGGTGAGCATGTGGCTCTATTAGTATAGGAGATACCTGAAAACATATCACACTTTTCATCATAGTGCTTTTACCAATGCATAAAATGCATGGAGAAGTCATTTCGAATGACTGGTCCTCAGTGTTGTGAGAACGATGACTGGTTAAAATTTTTGGTGGTTTCTTGTTCAGTCCATAGGCCTACATCATGTGGCAAACCGGTGAGCATGTGGCTCTATTAGTATAGGAGATACCTGAAAACATATCACACTTTTCATCATAGTGCTTTTACCAATGCATAAAATGCATGGAGAAGTCATTTCGAATGACTGGTCCTCAGTGTTGTGAGAACGATGACTGGTTAAAATTTTTGGTGGTTTCTTGTTCAGTCCATAGGCCTACATCATGTGGCAAACCGGTGAGCATGTGGCTCTATTAGTATAGGAGATACCTGAAAACATATCACACTTTTCATCATAGTGCTTTTACCAATGCATAAAATGCATGGAGAAGTCATTTCGAATGACTGGTCCTCAGTGTTGTGAGAACGATGACTGGTTAAAATTTTTGGTGGTTTCTTGTTCAGTCCATAGGCCTACATCATGTGGCAAACCGGTGAGCATGTGGCTCTATTAGTATAGGAGATACCTGAAAACATATCACACTTTTCATCATAGTGCTTTTACCAATGCATAAAATGCATGGAGAAGTCATTTCGAATGACTGGTCCTCAGTGTTGTGAGAACGATGACTGGTTAAAATTTTTGGTGGTTTCTTGTTCAGTCCATAGGCCTACATCATGTGGCAAACCGGTGAGCATGTGGCTCTATTAGTATAGGAGATACCTGAAAACATATCACACTTTTCATCATAGTGCTTTTACCAATGCATAAAATGCATGGAGAAGTCATTTCGAATGACTGGTCCTCAGTGTTGTGAGAACGATGACTGGTTAAAATTTTTGGTGGTTTCTTGTTCAGTCCATAGGCCTACATCATGTGGCAAACCGGTGAGCATGTGGCTCTATTAGTATAGGAGATACCTGAAAACATATCACACTTTTCATCATAGTGCTTTTACCAATGCATAAAATGCATGGAGAAGTCATTTCGAATGACTGGTCCTCAGTGTTGTGAGAACGATGACTGGTTAAAATTTTTGGTGGTTTCTTGTTCAGTCCATAGGCCTACATCATGTGGCAAACCGGTGAGCATGTGGCTCTATTAGTATAGGAGATACCTGAAAACATATCACACTTTTCATCATAGTGCTTTTACCAATGCATAAAATGCATGGAGAAGTCATTTCGAATGACTGGTCCTCAGTGTTGTGAGAACGATGACTGGTTAAAATTTTTGGTGGTTTCTTGTTCAGTCCATAGGCCTACATCATGTGGCAAACCGGTGAGCATGTGGCTCTATTAGTATAGGAGATACCTGAAAACATATCACACTTTTCATCATAGTGCTTTTACCAATGCATAAAATGCATGGAGAAGTCATTTCGAATGACTGGTCCTCAGTGTTGTGAGAACGATGACTGGTTAAAATTTTTGGTGGTTTCTTGTTCAGTCCATAGGCCTACATCATGTGGCAAACCGGTGAGCATGTGGCTCTATTAGTATAGGAGATACCTGAAAACATATCACACTTTTCATCATAGTGCTTTTACCAATGCATAAAATGCATGGAGAAGTCATTTCGAATGACTGGTCCTCAGTGTTGTGAGAACGATGACTGGTTAAAATTTTTGGTGGTTTCTTGTTCAGTCCATAGGCCTACATCATGTGGCAAACCGGTGAGCATGTGGCTCTATTAGTATAGGAGATACCTGAAAACATATCACACTTTTCATCATAGTGCTTTTACCAATGCATAAAATGCATGGAGAAGTCATTTCGAATGACTGGTCCTCAGTGTTGTGAGAACGATGACTGGTTAAAATTTTTGGTGGTTTCTTGTTCAGTCCATAGGCCTACATCATGTGGCAAACCGGTGAGCATGTGGCTCTATTAGTATAGGAGATACCTGAAAACATATCACACTTTTCATCATAGTGCTTTTACCAATGCATAAAATGCATGGAGAAGTCATTTCGAATGACTGGTCCTCAGTGTTGTGAGAACGATGACTGGTTAAAATTTTTGGTGGTTTCTTGTTCAGTCCATAGGCCTACATCATGTGGCAAACCGGTGAGCATGTGGCTCTATTAGTATAGGAGATACCTGAAAACATATCACACTTTTCATCATAGTGCTTTTACCAATGCATAAAATGCATGGAGAAGTCATTTCGAATGACTGGTCCTCAGTGTTGTGAGAACGATGACTGGTTAAAATTTTTGGTGGTTTCTTGTTCAGTCCATAGGCCTACATCATGTGGCAAACCGGTGAGCATGTGGCTCTATTAGTATAGGAGATACCTGAAAACATATCACACTTTTCATCATAGTGCTTTTACCAATGCATAAAATGCATGGAGAAGTCATTTCGAATGACTGGTCCTCAGTGTTGTGAGAACGATGACTGGTTAAAATTTTTGGTGGTTTCTTGTTCAGTCCATAGGCCTACATCATGTGGCAAACCGGTGAGCATGTGGCTCTATTAGTATAGGAGATACCTGAAAACATATCACACTTTTCATCATAGTGCTTTTACCAATGCATAAAATGCATGGAGAAGTCATTTCGAATGACTGGTCCTCAGTGTTGTGAGAACGATGACTGGTTAAAATTTTTGGTGGTTTCTTGTTCAGTCCATAGGCCTACATCATGTGGCAAACCGGTGAGCATGTGGCTCTATTAGTATAGGAGATACCTGAAAACATATCACACTTTTCATCATAGTGCTTTTACCAATGCATAAAATGCATGGAGAAGTCATTTCGAATGACTGGTCCTCAGTGTTGTGAGAACGATGACTGGTTAAAATTTTTGGTGGTTTCTTGTTCAGTCCATAGGCCTACATCATGTGGCAAACCGGTGAGCATGTGGCTCTATTAGTATAGGAGATACCTGAAAACATATCACACTTTTCATCATAGTGCTTTTACCAATGCATAAAATGCATGGAGAAGTCATTTCGAATGACTGGTCCTCAGTGTTGTGAGAACGATGACTGGTTAAAATTTTTGGTGGTTTCTTGTTCAGTCCATAGGCCTACATCATGTGGCAAACCGGTGAGCATGTGGCTCTATTAGTATAGGAGATACCTGAAAACATATCACACTTTTCATCATAGTGCTTTTACCAATGCATAAAATGCATGGAGAAGTCATTTCGAATGACTGGTCCTCAGTGTTGTGAGAACGATGACTGGTTAAAATTTTTGGTGGTTTCTTGTTCAGTCCATAGGCCTACATCATGTGGCAAACCGGTGAGCATGTGGCTCTATTAGTATAGGAGATACCTGAAAACATATCACACTTTTCATCATAGTGCTTTTACCAATGCATAAAATGCATGGAGAAGTCATTTCGAATGACTGGTCCTCAGTGTTGTGAGAACGATGACTGGTTAAAATTTTTGGTGGTTTCTTGTTCAGTCCATAGGCCTACATCATGTGGCAAACCGGTGAGCATGTGGCTCTATTAGTATAGGAGATACCTGAAAACATATCACACTTTTCATCATAGTGCTTTTACCAATGCATAAAATGCATGGAGAAGTCATTTCGAATGACTGGTCCTCAGTGTTGTGAGAACGATGACTGGTTAAAATTTTTGGTGGTTTCTTGTTCAGTCCATAGGCCTACATCATGTGGCAAACCGGTGAGCATGTGGCTCTATTAGTATAGGAGATACCTGAAAACATATCACACTTTTCATCATAGTGCTTTTACCAATGCATAAAATGCATGGAGAAGTCATTTCGAATGACTGGTCCTCAGTGTTGTGAGAACGATGACTGGTTAAAATTTTTGGTGGTTTCTTGTTCAGTCCATAGGCCTACATCATGTGGCAAACCGGTGAGCATGTGGCTCTATTAGTATAGGAGATACCTGAAAACATATCACACTTTTCATCATAGTGCTTTTACCAATGCATAAAATGCATGGAGAAGTCATTTCGAATGACTGGTCCTCAGTGTTGTGAGAACGATGACTGGTTAAAATTTTTGGTGGTTTCTTGTTCAGTCCATAGGCCTACATCATGTGGCAAACCGGTGAGCATGTGGCTCTATTAGTATAGGAGATACCTGAAAACATATCACACTTTTCATCATAGTGCTTTTACCAATGCATAAAATGCATGGAGAAGTCATTTCGAATGACTGGTCCTCAGTGTTGTGAGAACGATGACTGGTTAAAATTTTTGGTGGTTTCTTGTTCAGTCCATAGGCCTACATCATGTGGCAAACCGGTGAGCATGTGGCTCTATTAGTATAGGAGATACCTGAAAACATATCACACTTTTCATCATAGTGCTTTTACCAATGCATAAAATGCATGGAGAAGTCATTTCGAATGACTGGTCCTCAGTGTTGTGAGAACGATGACTGGTTAAAATTTTTGGTGGTTTCTTGTTCAGTCCATAGGCCTACATCATGTGGCAAACCGGTGAGCATGTGGCTCTATTAGTATAGGAGATACCTGAAAACATATCACACTTTTCATCATAGTGCTTTTACCAATGCATAAAATGCATGGAGAAGTCATTTCGAATGACTGGTCCTCAGTGTTGTGAGAACGATGACTGGTTAAAATTTTTGGTGGTTTCTTGTTCAGTCCATAGGCCTACATCATGTGGCAAACCGGTGAGCATGTGGCTCTATTAGTATAGGAGATACCTGAAAACATATCACACTTTTCATCATAGTGCTTTTACCAATGCATAAAATGCATGGAGAAGTCATTTCGAATGACTGGTCCTCAGTGTTGTGAGAACGATGACTGGTTAAAATTTTTGGTGGTTTCTTGTTCAGTCCATAGGCCTACATCATGTGGCAAACCGGTGAGCATGTGGCTCTATTAGTATAGGAGATACCTGAAAACATATCACACTTTTCATCATAGTGCTTTTACCAATGCATAAAATGCATGGAGAAGTCATTTCGAATGACTGGTCCTCAGTGTTGTGAGAACGATGACTGGTTAAAATTTTTGGTGGTTTCTTGTTCAGTCCATAGGCCTACATCATGTGGCAAACCGGTGAGCATGTGGCTCTATTAGTATAGGAGATACCTGAAAACATATCACACTTTTCATCATAGTGCTTTTACCAATGCATAAAATGCATGGAGAAGTCATTTCGAATGACTGGTCCTCAGTGTTGTGAGAACGATGACTGGTTAAAATTTTTGGTGGTTTCTTGTTCAGTCCATAGGCCTACATCATGTGGCAAACCGGTGAGCATGTGGCTCTATTAGTATAGGAGATACCTGAAAACATATCACACTTTTCATCATAGTGCTTTTACCAATGCATAAAATGCATGGAGAAGTCATTTCGAATGACTGGTCCTCAGTGTTGTGAGAACGATGACTGGTTAAAATTTTTGGTGGTTTCTTGTTCAGTCCATAGGCCTACATCATGTGGCAAACCGGTGAGCATGTGGCTCTATTAGTATAGGAGATACCTGAAAACATATCACACTTTTCATCATAGTGCTTTTACCAATGCATAAAATGCATGGAGAAGTCATTTCGAATGACTGGTCCTCAGTGTTGTGAGAACGATGACTGGTTAAAATTTTTGGTGGTTTCTTGTTCAGTCCATAGGCCTACATCATGTGGCAAACCGGTGAGCATGTGGCTCTATTAGTATAGGAGATACCTGAAAACATATCACACTTTTCATCATAGTGCTTTTACCAATGCATAAAATGCATGGAGAAGTCATTTCGAATGACTGGTCCTCAGTGTTGTGAGAACGATGACTGGTTAAAATTTTTGGTGGTTTCTTGTTCAGTCCATAGGCCTACATCATGTGGCAAACCGGTGAGCATGTGGCTCTATTAGTATAGGAGATACCTGAAAACATATCACACTTTTCATCATAGTGCTTTTACCAATGCATAAAATGCATGGAGAAGTCATTTCGAATGACTGGTCCTCAGTGTTGTGAGAACGATGACTGGTTAAAATTTTTGGTGGTTTCTTGTTCAGTCCATAGGCCTACATCATGTGGCAAACCGGTGAGCATGTGGCTCTATTAGTATAGGAGATACCTGAAAACATATCACACTTTTCATCATAGTGCTTTTACCAATGCATAAAATGCATGGAGAAGTCATTTCGAATGACTGGTCCTCAGTGTTGTGAGAACGATGACTGGTTAAAATTTTTGGTGGTTTCTTGTTCAGTCCATAGGCCTACATCATGTGGCAAACCGGTGAGCATGTGGCTCTATTAGTATAGGAGATACCTGAAAACATATCACACTTTTCATCATAGTGCTTTTACCAATGCATAAAATGCATGGAGAAGTCATTTCGAATGACTGGTCCTCAGTGTTGTGAGAACGATGACTGGTTAAAATTTTTGGTGGTTTCTTGTTCAGTCCATAGGCCTACATCATGTGGCAAACCGGTGAGCATGTGGCTCTATTAGTATAGGAGATACCTGAAAACATATCACACTTTTCATCATAGTGCTTTTACCAATGCATAAAATGCATGGAGAAGTCATTTCGAATGACTGGTCCTCAGTGTTGTGAGAACGATGACTGGTTAAAATTTTTGGTGGTTTCTTGTTCAGTCCATAGGCCTACATCATGTGGCAAACCGGTGAGCATGTGGCTCTATTAGTATAGGAGATACCTGAAAACATATCACACTTTTCATCATAGTGCTTTTACCAATGCATAAAATGCATGGAGAAGTCATTTCGAATGACTGGTCCTCAGTGTTGTGAGAACGATGACTGGTTAAAATTTTTGGTGGTTTCTTGTTCAGTCCATAGGCCTACATCATGTGGCAAACCGGTGAGCATGTGGCTCTATTAGTATAGGAGATACCTGAAAACATATCACACTTTTCATCATAGTGCTTTTACCAATGCATAAAATGCATGGAGAAGTCATTTCGAATGACTGGTCCTCAGTGTTGTGAGAACGATGACTGGTTAAAATTTTTGGTGGTTTCTTGTTCAGTCCATAGGCCTACATCATGTGGCAAACCGGTGAGCATGTGGCTCTATTAGTATAGGAGATACCTGAAAACATATCACACTTTTCATCATAGTGCTTTTACCAATGCATAAAATGCATGGAGAAGTCATTTCGAATGACTGGTCCTCAGTGTTGTGAGAACGATGACTGGTTAAAATTTTTGGTGGTTTCTTGTTCAGTCCATAGGCCTACATCATGTGGCAAACCGGTGAGCATGTGGCTCTATTAGTATAGGAGATACCTGAAAACATATCACACTTTTCATCATAGTGCTTTTACCAATGCATAAAATGCATGGAGAAGTCATTTCGAATGACTGGTCCTCAGTGTTGTGAGAACGATGACTGGTTAAAATTTTTGGTGGTTTCTTGTTCAGTCCATAGGCCTACATCATGTGGCAAACCGGTGAGCATGTGGCTCTATTAGTATAGGAGATACCTGAAAACATATCACACTTTTCATCATAGTGCTTTTACCAATGCATAAAATGCATGGAGAAGTCATTTCGAATGACTGGTCCTCAGTGTTGTGAGAACGATGACTGGTTAAAATTTTTGGTGGTTTCTTGTTCAGTCCATAGGCCTACATCATGTGGCAAACCGGTGAGCATGTGGCTCTATTAGTATAGGAGATACCTGAAAACATATCACACTTTTCATCATAGTGCTTTTACCAATGCATAAAATGCATGGAGAAGTCATTTCGAATGACTGGTCCTCAGTGTTGTGAGAACGATGACTGGTTAAAATTTTTGGTGGTTTCTTGTTCAGTCCATAGGCCTACATCATGTGGCAAACCGGTGAGCATGTGGCTCTATTAGTATAGGAGATACCTGAAAACATATCACACTTTTCATCATAGTGCTTTTACCAATGCATAAAATGCATGGAGAAGTCATTTCGAATGACTGGTCCTCAGTGTTGTGAGAACGATGACTGGTTAAAATTTTTGGTGGTTTCTTGTTCAGTCCATAGGCCTACATCATGTGGCAAACCGGTGAGCATGTGGCTCTATTAGTATAGGAGATACCTGAAAACATATCACACTTTTCATCATAGTGCTTTTACCAATGCATAAAATGCATGGAGAAGTCATTTCGAATGACTGGTCCTCAGTGTTGTGAGAACGATGACTGGTTAAAATTTTTGGTGGTTTCTTGTTCAGTCCATAGGCCTACATCATGTGGCAAACCGGTGAGCATGTGGCTCTATTAGTATAGGAGATACCTGAAAACATATCACACTTTTCATCATAGTGCTTTTACCAATGCATAAAATGCATGGAGAAGTCATTTCGAATGACTGGTCCTCAGTGTTGTGAGAACGATGACTGGTTAAAATTTTTGGTGGTTTCTTGTTCAGTCCATAGGCCTACATCATGTGGCAAACCGGTGAGCATGTGGCTCTATTAGTATAGGAGATACCTGAAAACATATCACACTTTTCATCATAGTGCTTTTACCAATGCATAAAATGCATGGAGAAGTCATTTCGAATGACTGGTCCTCAGTGTTGTGAGAACGATGACTGGTTAAAATTTTTGGTGGTTTCTTGTTCAGTCCATAGGCCTACATCATGTGGCAAACCGGTGAGCATGTGGCTCTATTAGTATAGGAGATACCTGAAAACATATCACACTTTTCATCATAGTGCTTTTACCAATGCATAAAATGCATGGAGAAGTCATTTCGAATGACTGGTCCTCAGTGTTGTGAGAACGATGACTGGTTAAAATTTTTGGTGGTTTCTTGTTCAGTCCATAGGCCTACATCATGTGGCAAACCGGTGAGCATGTGGCTCTATTAGTATAGGAGATACCTGAAAACATATCACACTTTTCATCATAGTGCTTTTACCAATGCATAAAATGCATGGAGAAGTCATTTCGAATGACTGGTCCTCAGTGTTGTGAGAACGATGACTGGTTAAAATTTTTGGTGGTTTCTTGTTCAGTCCATAGGCCTACATCATGTGGCAAACCGGTGAGCATGTGGCTCTATTAGTATAGGAGATACCTGAAAACATATCACACTTTTCATCATAGTGCTTTTACCAATGCATAAAATGCATGGAGAAGTCATTTCGAATGACTGGTCCTCAGTGTTGTGAGAACGATGACTGGTTAAAATTTTTGGTGGTTTCTTGTTCAGTCCATAGGCCTACATCATGTGGCAAACCGGTGAGCATGTGGCTCTATTAGTATAGGAGATACCTGAAAACATATCACACTTTTCATCATAGTGCTTTTACCAATGCATAAAATGCATGGAGAAGTCATTTCGAATGACTGGTCCTCAGTGTTGTGAGAACGATGACTGGTTAAAATTTTTGGTGGTTTCTTGTTCAGTCCATAGGCCTACATCATGTGGCAAACCGGTGAGCATGTGGCTCTATTAGTATAGGAGATACCTGAAAACATATCACACTTTTCATCATAGTGCTTTTACCAATGCATAAAATGCATGGAGAAGTCATTTCGAATGACTGGTCCTCAGTGTTGTGAGAACGATGACTGGTTAAAATTTTTGGTGGTTTCTTGTTCAGTCCATAGGCCTACATCATGTGGCAAACCGGTGAGCATGTGGCTCTATTAGTATAGGAGATACCTGAAAACATATCACACTTTTCATCATAGTGCTTTTACCAATGCATAAAATGCATGGAGAAGTCATTTCGAATGACTGGTCCTCAGTGTTGTGAGAACGATGACTGGTTAAAATTTTTGGTGGTTTCTTGTTCAGTCCATAGGCCTACATCATGTGGCAAACCGGTGAGCATGTGGCTCTATTAGTATAGGAGATACCTGAAAACATATCACACTTTTCATCATAGTGCTTTTACCAATGCATAAAATGCATGGAGAAGTCATTTCGAATGACTGGTCCTCAGTGTTGTGAGAACGATGACTGGTTAAAATTTTTGGTGGTTTCTTGTTCAGTCCATAGGCCTACATCATGTGGCAAACCGGTGAGCATGTGGCTCTATTAGTATAGGAGATACCTGAAAACATATCACACTTTTCATCATAGTGCTTTTACCAATGCATAAAATGCATGGAGAAGTCATTTCGAATGACTGGTCCTCAGTGTTGTGAGAACGATGACTGGTTAAAATTTTTGGTGGTTTCTTGTTCAGTCCATAGGCCTACATCATGTGGCAAACCGGTGAGCATGTGGCTCTATTAGTATAGGAGATACCTGAAAACATATCACACTTTTCATCATAGTGCTTTTACCAATGCATAAAATGCATGGAGAAGTCATTTCGAATGACTGGTCCTCAGTGTTGTGAGAACGATGACTGGTTAAAATTTTTGGTGGTTTCTTGTTCAGTCCATAGGCCTACATCATGTGGCAAACCGGTGAGCATGTGGCTCTATTAGTATAGGAGATACCTGAAAACATATCACACTTTTCATCATAGTGCTTTTACCAATGCATAAAATGCATGGAGAAGTCATTTCGAATGACTGGTCCTCAGTGTTGTGAGAACGATGACTGGTTAAAATTTTTGGTGGTTTCTTGTTCAGTCCATAGGCCTACATCATGTGGCAAACCGGTGAGCATGTGGCTCTATTAGTATAGGAGATACCTGAAAACATATCACACTTTTCATCATAGTGCTTTTACCAATGCATAAAATGCATGGAGAAGTCATTTCGAATGACTGGTCCTCAGTGTTGTGAGAACGATGACTGGTTAAAATTTTTGGTGGTTTCTTGTTCAGTCCATAGGCCTACATCATGTGGCAAACCGGTGAGCATGTGGCTCTATTAGTATAGGAGATACCTGAAAACATATCACACTTTTCATCATAGTGCTTTTACCAATGCATAAAATGCATGGAGAAGTCATTTCGAATGACTGGTCCTCAGTGTTGTGAGAACGATGACTGGTTAAAATTTTTGGTGGTTTCTTGTTCAGTCCATAGGCCTACATCATGTGGCAAACCGGTGAGCATGTGGCTCTATTAGTATAGGAGATACCTGAAAACATATCACACTTTTCATCATAGTGCTTTTACCAATGCATAAAATGCATGGAGAAGTCATTTCGAATGACTGGTCCTCAGTGTTGTGAGAACGATGACTGGTTAAAATTTTTGGTGGTTTCTTGTTCAGTCCATAGGCCTACATCATGTGGCAAACCGGTGAGCATGTGGCTCTATTAGTATAGGAGATACCTGAAAACATATCACACTTTTCATCATAGTGCTTTTACCAATGCATAAAATGCATGGAGAAGTCATTTCGAATGACTGGTCCTCAGTGTTGTGAGAACGATGACTGGTTAAAATTTTTGGTGGTTTCTTGTTCAGTCCATAGGCCTACATCATGTGGCAAACCGGTGAGCATGTGGCTCTATTAGTATAGGAGATACCTGAAAACATATCACACTTTTCATCATAGTGCTTTTACCAATGCATAAAATGCATGGAGAAGTCATTTCGAATGACTGGTCCTCAGTGTTGTGAGAACGATGACTGGTTAAAATTTTTGGTGGTTTCTTGTTCAGTCCATAGGCCTACATCATGTGGCAAACCGGTGAGCATGTGGCTCTATTAGTATAGGAGATACCTGAAAACATATCACACTTTTCATCATAGTGCTTTTACCAATGCATAAAATGCATGGAGAAGTCATTTCGAATGACTGGTCCTCAGTGTTGTGAGAACGATGACTGGTTAAAATTTTTGGTGGTTTCTTGTTCAGTCCATAGGCCTACATCATGTGGCAAACCGGTGAGCATGTGGCTCTATTAGTATAGGAGATACCTGAAAACATATCACACTTTTCATCATAGTGCTTTTACCAATGCATAAAATGCATGGAGAAGTCATTTCGAATGACTGGTCCTCAGTGTTGTGAGAACGATGACTGGTTAAAATTTTTGGTGGTTTCTTGTTCAGTCCATAGGCCTACATCATGTGGCAAACCGGTGAGCATGTGGCTCTATTAGTATAGGAGATACCTGAAAACATATCACACTTTTCATCATAGTGCTTTTACCAATGCATAAAATGCATGGAGAAGTCATTTCGAATGACTGGTCCTCAGTGTTGTGAGAACGATGACTGGTTAAAATTTTTGGTGGTTTCTTGTTCAGTCCATAGGCCTACATCATGTGGCAAACCGGTGAGCATGTGGCTCTATTAGTATAGGAGATACCTGAAAACATATCACACTTTTCATCATAGTGCTTTTACCAATGCATAAAATGCATGGAGAAGTCATTTCGAATGACTGGTCCTCAGTGTTGTGAGAACGATGACTGGTTAAAATTTTTGGTGGTTTCTTGTTCAGTCCATAGGCCTACATCATGTGGCAAACCGGTGAGCATGTGGCTCTATTAGTATAGGAGATACCTGAAAACATATCACACTTTTCATCATAGTGCTTTTACCAATGCATAAAATGCATGGAGAAGTCATTTCGAATGACTGGTCCTCAGTGTTGTGAGAACGATGACTGGTTAAAATTTTTGGTGGTTTCTTGTTCAGTCCATAGGCCTACATCATGTGGCAAACCGGTGAGCATGTGGCTCTATTAGTATAGGAGATACCTGAAAACATATCACACTTTTCATCATAGTGCTTTTACCAATGCATAAAATGCATGGAGAAGTCATTTCGAATGACTGGTCCTCAGTGTTGTGAGAACGATGACTGGTTAAAATTTTTGGTGGTTTCTTGTTCAGTCCATAGGCCTACATCATGTGGCAAACCGGTGAGCATGTGGCTCTATTAGTATAGGAGATACCTGAAAACATATCACACTTTTCATCATAGTGCTTTTACCAATGCATAAAATGCATGGAGAAGTCATTTCGAATGACTGGTCCTCAGTGTTGTGAGAACGATGACTGGTTAAAATTTTTGGTGGTTTCTTGTTCAGTCCATAGGCCTACATCATGTGGCAAACCGGTGAGCATGTGGCTCTATTAGTATAGGAGATACCTGAAAACATATCACACTTTTCATCATAGTGCTTTTACCAATGCATAAAATGCATGGAGAAGTCATTTCGAATGACTGGTCCTCAGTGTTGTGAGAACGATGACTGGTTAAAATTTTTGGTGGTTTCTTGTTCAGTCCATAGGCCTACATCATGTGGCAAACCGGTGAGCATGTGGCTCTATTAGTATAGGAGATACCTGAAAACATATCACACTTTTCATCATAGTGCTTTTACCAATGCATAAAATGCATGGAGAAGTCATTTCGAATGACTGGTCCTCAGTGTTGTGAGAACGATGACTGGTTAAAATTTTTGGTGGTTTCTTGTTCAGTCCATAGGCCTACATCATGTGGCAAACCGGTGAGCATGTGGCTCTATTAGTATAGGAGATACCTGAAAACATATCACACTTTTCATCATAGTGCTTTTACCAATGCATAAAATGCATGGAGAAGTCATTTCGAATGACTGGTCCTCAGTGTTGTGAGAACGATGACTGGTTAAAATTTTTGGTGGTTTCTTGTTCAGTCCATAGGCCTACATCATGTGGCAAACCGGTGAGCATGTGGCTCTATTAGTATAGGAGATACCTGAAAACATATCACACTTTTCATCATAGTGCTTTTACCAATGCATAAAATGCATGGAGAAGTCATTTCGAATGACTGGTCCTCAGTGTTGTGAGAACGATGACTGGTTAAAATTTTTGGTGGTTTCTTGTTCAGTCCATAGGCCTACATCATGTGGCAAACCGGTGAGCATGTGGCTCTATTAGTATAGGAGATACCTGAAAACATATCACACTTTTCATCATAGTGCTTTTACCAATGCATAAAATGCATGGAGAAGTCATTTCGAATGACTGGTCCTCAGTGTTGTGAGAACGATGACTGGTTAAAATTTTTGGTGGTTTCTTGTTCAGTCCATAGGCCTACATCATGTGGCAAACCGGTGAGCATGTGGCTCTATTAGTATAGGAGATACCTGAAAACATATCACACTTTTCATCATAGTGCTTTTACCAATGCATAAAATGCATGGAGAAGTCATTTCGAATGACTGGTCCTCAGTGTTGTGAGAACGATGACTGGTTAAAATTTTTGGTGGTTTCTTGTTCAGTCCATAGGCCTACATCATGTGGCAAACCGGTGAGCATGTGGCTCTATTAGTATAGGAGATACCTGAAAACATATCACACTTTTCATCATAGTGCTTTTACCAATGCATAAAATGCATGGAGAAGTCATTTCGAATGACTGGTCCTCAGTGTTGTGAGAACGATGACTGGTTAAAATTTTTGGTGGTTTCTTGTTCAGTCCATAGGCCTACATCATGTGGCAAACCGGTGAGCATGTGGCTCTATTAGTATAGGAGATACCTGAAAACATATCACACTTTTCATCATAGTGCTTTTACCAATGCATAAAATGCATGGAGAAGTCATTTCGAATGACTGGTCCTCAGTGTTGTGAGAACGATGACTGGTTAAAATTTTTGGTGGTTTCTTGTTCAGTCCATAGGCCTACATCATGTGGCAAACCGGTGAGCATGTGGCTCTATTAGTATAGGAGATACCTGAAAACATATCACACTTTTCATCATAGTGCTTTTACCAATGCATAAAATGCATGGAGAAGTCATTTCGAATGACTGGTCCTCAGTGTTGTGAGAACGATGACTGGTTAAAATTTTTGGTGGTTTCTTGTTCAGTCCATAGGCCTACATCATGTGGCAAACCGGTGAGCATGTGGCTCTATTAGTATAGGAGATACCTGAAAACATATCACACTTTTCATCATAGTGCTTTTACCAATGCATAAAATGCATGGAGAAGTCATTTCGAATGACTGGTCCTCAGTGTTGTGAGAACGATGACTGGTTAAAATTTTTGGTGGTTTCTTGTTCAGTCCATAGGCCTACATCATGTGGCAAACCGGTGAGCATGTGGCTCTATTAGTATAGGAGATACCTGAAAACATATCACACTTTTCATCATAGTGCTTTTACCAATGCATAAAATGCATGGAGAAGTCATTTCGAATGACTGGTCCTCAGTGTTGTGAGAACGATGACTGGTTAAAATTTTTGGTGGTTTCTTGTTCAGTCCATAGGCCTACATCATGTGGCAAACCGGTGAGCATGTGGCTCTATTAGTATAGGAGATACCTGAAAACATATCACACTTTTCATCATAGTGCTTTTACCAATGCATAAAATGCATGGAGAAGTCATTTCGAATGACTGGTCCTCAGTGTTGTGAGAACGATGACTGGTTAAAATTTTTGGTGGTTTCTTGTTCAGTCCATAGGCCTACATCATGTGGCAAACCGGTGAGCATGTGGCTCTATTAGTATAGGAGATACCTGAAAACATATCACACTTTTCATCATAGTGCTTTTACCAATGCATAAAATGCATGGAGAAGTCATTTCGAATGACTGGTCCTCAGTGTTGTGAGAACGATGACTGGTTAAAATTTTTGGTGGTTTCTTGTTCAGTCCATAGGCCTACATCATGTGGCAAACCGGTGAGCATGTGGCTCTATTAGTATAGGAGATACCTGAAAACATATCACACTTTTCATCATAGTGCTTTTACCAATGCATAAAATGCATGGAGAAGTCATTTCGAATGACTGGTCCTCAGTGTTGTGAGAACGATGACTGGTTAAAATTTTTGGTGGTTTCTTGTTCAGTCCATAGGCCTACATCATGTGGCAAACCGGTGAGCATGTGGCTCTATTAGTATAGGAGATACCTGAAAACATATCACACTTTTCATCATAGTGCTTTTACCAATGCATAAAATGCATGGAGAAGTCATTTCGAATGACTGGTCCTCAGTGTTGTGAGAACGATGACTGGTTAAAATTTTTGGTGGTTTCTTGTTCAGTCCATAGGCCTACATCATGTGGCAAACCGGTGAGCATGTGGCTCTATTAGTATAGGAGATACCTGAAAACATCATATCACACTTTTCATCATAGTGCTTTTACCAATGCATAAAATGCATGGAGAAGTCATTTCGAATGACTGGTCCTCAGTGTTGTGAGAACGATGACTGGTTAAAATTTTTGGTGGTTTCTTGTTCAGTCCATAGGCCTACATCATGTGGCAAACCGGTGAGCATGTGGCTCTATTAGTATAGGAGATACCTGAAAACATATCACACTTTTCATCATAGTGCTTTTACCAATGCATAAAATGCATGGAGAAGTCATTTCGAATGACTGGTCCTCAGTGTTGTGAGAACGATGACTGGTTAAAATTTTTGGTGGTTTCTTGTTCAGTCCATAGGCCTACATCATGTGGCAAACCGGTGAGCATGTGGCTCTATTAGTATAGGAGATACCTGAAAACATATCACACTTTTCATCATAGTGCTTTTACCAATGCATAAAATGCATGGAGAAGTCATTTCGAATGACTGGTCCTCAGTGTTGTGAGAACGATGACTGGTTAAAATTTTTGGTGGTTTCTTGTTCAGTCCATAGGCCTACATCATGTGGCAAACCGGTGAGCATGTGGCTCTATTAGTATAGGAGATACCTGAAAACATATCACACTTTTCATCATAGTGCTTTTACCAATGCATAAAATGCATGGAGAAGTCATTTCGAATGACTGGTCCTCAGTGTTGTGAGAACGATGACTGGTTAAAATTTTTGGTGGTTTCTTGTTCAGTCCATAGGCCTACATCATGTGGCAAACCGGTGAGCATGTGGCTCTATTAGTATAGGAGATACCTGAAAACATATCACACTTTTCATCATAGTGCTTTTACCAATGCATAAAATGCATGGAGAAGTCATTTCGAATGACTGGTCCTCAGTGTTGTGAGAACGATGACTGGTTAAAATTTTTGGTGGTTTCTTGTTCAGTCCATAGGCCTACATCATGTGGCAAACCGGTGAGCATGTGGCTCTATTAGTATAGGAGATACCTGAAAACATATCACACTTTTCATCATAGTGCTTTTACCAATGCATAAAATGCATGGAGAAGTCATTTCGAATGACTGGTCCTCAGTGTTGTGAGAACGATGACTGGTTAAAATTTTTGGTGGTTTCTTGTTCAGTCCATAGGCCTACATCATGTGGCAAACCGGTGAGCATGTGGCTCTATTAGTATAGGAGATACCTGAAAACATATCACACTTTTCATCATAGTGCTTTTACCAATGCATAAAATGCATGGAGAAGTCATTTCGAATGACTGGTCCTCAGTGTTGTGAGAACGATGACTGGTTAAAATTTTTGGTGGTTTCTTGTTCAGTCCATAGGCCTACATCATGTGGCAAACCGGTGAGCATGTGGCTCTATTAGTATAGGAGATACCTGAAAACATATCACACTTTTCATCATAGTGCTTTTACCAATGCATAAAATGCATGGAGAAGTCATTTCGAATGACTGGTCCTCAGTGTTGTGAGAACGATGACTGGTTAAAATTTTTGGTGGTTTCTTGTTCAGTCCATAGGCCTACATCATGTGGCAAACCGGTGAGCATGTGGCTCTATTAGTATAGGAGATACCTGAAAACATATCACACTTTTCATCATAGTGCTTTTACCAATGCATAAAATGCATGGAGAAGTCATTTCGAATGACTGGTCCTCAGTGTTGTGAGAACGATGACTGGTTAAAATTTTTGGTGGTTTCTTGTTCAGTCCATAGGCCTACATCATGTGGCAAACCGGTGAGCATGTGGCTCTATTAGTATAGGAGATACCTGAAAACATATCACACTTTTCATCATAGTGCTTTTACCAATGCATAAAATGCATGGAGAAGTCATTTCGAATGACTGGTCCTCAGTGTTGTGAGAACGATGACTGGTTAAAATTTTTGGTGGTTTCTTGTTCAGTCCATAGGCCTACATCATGTGGCAAACCGGTGAGCATGTGGCTCTATTAGTATAGGAGATACCTGAAAACATATCACACTTTTCATCATAGTGCTTTTACCAATGCATAAAATGCATGGAGAAGTCATTTCGAATGACTGGTCCTCAGTGTTGTGAGAACGATGACTGGTTAAAATTTTTGGTGGTTTCTTGTTCAGTCCATAGGCCTACATCATGTGGCAAACCGGTGAGCATGTGGCTCTATTAGTATAGGAGATACCTGAAAACATATCACACTTTTCATCATAGTGCTTTTACCAATGCATAAAATGCATGGAGAAGTCATTTCGAATGACTGGTCCTCAGTGTTGTGAGAACGATGACTGGTTAAAATTTTTGGTGGTTTCTTGTTCAGTCCATAGGCCTACATCATGTGGCAAACCGGTGAGCATGTGGCTCTATTAGTATAGGAGATACCTGAAAACATATCACACTTTTCATCATAGTGCTTTTACCAATGCATAAAATGCATGGAGAAGTCATTTCGAATGACTGGTCCTCAGTGTTGTGAGAACGATGACTGGTTAAAATTTTTGGTGGTTTCTTGTTCAGTCCATAGGCCTACATCATGTGGCAAACCGGTGAGCATGTGGCTCTATTAGTATAGGAGATACCTGAAAACATATCACACTTTTCATCATAGTGCTTTTACCAATGCATAAAATGCATGGAGAAGTCATTTCGAATGACTGGTCCTCAGTGTTGTGAGAACGATGACTGGTTAAAATTTTTGGTGGTTTCTTGTTCAGTCCATAGGCCTACATCATGTGGCAAACCGGTGAGCATGTGGCTCTATTAGTATAGGAGATACCTGAAAACATATCACACTTTTCATCATAGTGCTTTTACCAATGCATAAAATGCATGGAGAAGTCATTTCGAATGACTGGTCCTCAGTGTTGTGAGAACGATGACTGGTTAAAATTTTTGGTGGTTTCTTGTTCAGTCCATAGGCCTACATCATGTGGCAAACCGGTGAGCATGTGGCTCTATTAGTATAGGAGATACCTGAAAACATATCACACTTTTCATCATAGTGCTTTTACCAATGCATAAAATGCATGGAGAAGTCATTTCGAATGACTGGTCCTCAGTGTTGTGAGAACGATGACTGGTTAAAATTTTTGGTGGTTTCTTGTTCAGTCCATAGGCCTACATCATGTGGCAAACCGGTGAGCATGTGGCTCTATTAGTATAGGAGATACCTGAAAACATATCACACTTTTCATCATAGTGCTTTTACCAATGCATAAAATGCATGGAGAAGTCATTTCGAATGACTGGTCCTCAGTGTTGTGAGAACGATGACTGGTTAAAATTTTTGGTGGTTTCTTGTTCAGTCCATAGGCCTACATCATGTGGCAAACCGGTGAGCATGTGGCTCTATTAGTATAGGAGATACCTGAAAACATATCACACTTTTCATCATAGTGCTTTTACCAATGCATAAAATGCATGGAGAAGTCATTTCGAATGACTGGTCCTCAGTGTTGTGAGAACGATGACTGGTTAAAATTTTTGGTGGTTTCTTGTTCAGTCCATAGGCCTACATCATGTGGCAAACCGGTGAGCATGTGGCTCTATTAGTATAGGAGATACCTGAAAACATATCACACTTTTCATCATAGTGCTTTTACCAATGCATAAAATGCATGGAGAAGTCATTTCGAATGACTGGTCCTCAGTGTTGTGAGAACGATGACTGGTTAAAATTTTTGGTGGTTTCTTGTTCAGTCCATAGGCCTACATCATGTGGCAAACCGGTGAGCATGTGGCTCTATTAGTATAGGAGATACCTGAAAACATATCACACTTTTCATCATAGTGCTTTTACCAATGCATAAAATGCATGGAGAAGTCATTTCGAATGACTGGTCCTCAGTGTTGTGAGAACGATGACTGGTTAAAATTTTTGGTGGTTTCTTGTTCAGTCCATAGGCCTACATCATGTGGCAAACCGGTGAGCATGTGGCTCTATTAGTATAGGAGATACCTGAAAACATATCACACTTTTCATCATAGTGCTTTTACCAATGCATAAAATGCATGGAGAAGTCATTTCGAATGACTGGTCCTCAGTGTTGTGAGAACGATGACTGGTTAAAATTTTTGGTGGTTTCTTGTTCAGTCCATAGGCCTACATCATGTGGCAAACCGGTGAGCATGTGGCTCTATTAGTATAGGAGATACCTGAAAACATATCACACTTTTCATCATAGTGCTTTTACCAATGCATAAAATGCATGGAGAAGTCATTTCGAATGACTGGTCCTCAGTGTTGTGAGAACGATGACTGGTTAAAATTTTTGGTGGTTTCTTGTTCAGTCCATAGGCCTACATCATGTGGCAAACCGGTGAGCATGTGGCTCTATTAGTATAGGAGATACCTGAAAACATATCACACTTTTCATCATAGTGCTTTTACCAATGCATAAAATGCATGGAGAAGTCATTTCGAATGACTGGTCCTCAGTGTTGTGAGAACGATGACTGGTTAAAATTTTTGGTGGTTTCTTGTTCAGTCCATAGGCCTACATCATGTGGCAAACCGGTGAGCATGTGGCTCTATTAGTATAGGAGATACCTGAAAACATATCACACTTTTCATCATAGTGCTTTTACCAATGCATAAAATGCATGGAGAAGTCATTTCGAATGACTGGTCCTCAGTGTTGTGAGAACGATGACTGGTTAAAATTTTTGGTGGTTTCTTGTTCAGTCCATAGGCCTACATCATGTGGCAAACCGGTGAGCATGTGGCTCTATTAGTATAGGAGATACCTGAAAACATATCACACTTTTCATCATAGTGCTTTTACCAATGCATAAAATGCATGGAGAAGTCATTTCGAATGACTGGTCCTCAGTGTTGTGAGAACGATGACTGGTTAAAATTTTTGGTGGTTTCTTGTTCAGTCCATAGGCCTACATCATGTGGCAAACCGGTGAGCATGTGGCTCTATTAGTATAGGAGATACCTGAAAACATATCACACTTTTCATCATAGTGCTTTTACCAATGCATAAAATGCATGGAGAAGTCATTTCGAATGACTGGTCCTCAGTGTTGTGAGAACGATGACTGGTTAAAATTTTTGGTGGTTTCTTGTTCAGTCCATAGGCCTACATCATGTGGCAAACCGGTGAGCATGTGGCTCTATTAGTATAGGAGATACCTGAAAACATATCACACTTTTCATCATAGTGCTTTTACCAATGCATAAAATGCATGGAGAAGTCATTTCGAATGACTGGTCCTCAGTGTTGTGAGAACGATGACTGGTTAAAATTTTTGGTGGTTTCTTGTTCAGTCCATAGGCCTACATCATGTGGCAAACCGGTGAGCATGTGGCTCTATTAGTATAGGAGATACCTGAAAACATATCACACTTTTCATCATAGTGCTTTTACCAATGCATAAAATGCATGGAGAAGTCATTTCGAATGACTGGTCCTCAGTGTTGTGAGAACGATGACTGGTTAAAATTTTTGGTGGTTTCTTGTTCAGTCCATAGGCCTACATCATGTGGCAAACCGGTGAGCATGTGGCTCTATTAGTATAGGAGATACCTGAAAACATATCACACTTTTCATCATAGTGCTTTTACCAATGCATAAAATGCATGGAGAAGTCATTTCGAATGACTGGTCCTCAGTGTTGTGAGAACGATGACTGGTTAAAATTTTTGGTGGTTTCTTGTTCAGTCCATAGGCCTACATCATGTGGCAAACCGGTGAGCATGTGGCTCTATTAGTATAGGAGATACCTGAAAACATATCACACTTTTCATCATAGTGCTTTTACCAATGCATAAAATGCATGGAGAAGTCATTTCGAATGACTGGTCCTCAGTGTTGTGAGAACGATGACTGGTTAAAATTTTTGGTGGTTTCTTGTTCAGTCCATAGGCCTACATCATGTGGCAAACCGGTGAGCATGTGGCTCTATTAGTATAGGAGATACCTGAAAACATATCACACTTTTCATCATAGTGCTTTTACCAATGCATAAAATGCATGGAGAAGTCATTTCGAATGACTGGTCCTCAGTGTTGTGAGAACGATGACTGGTTAAAATTTTTGGTGGTTTCTTGTTCAGTCCATAGGCCTACATCATGTGGCAAACCGGTGAGCATGTGGCTCTATTAGTATAGGAGATACCTGAAAACATATCACACTTTTCATCATAGTGCTTTTACCAATGCATAAAATGCATGGAGAAGTCATTTCGAATGACTGGTCCTCAGTGTTGTGAGAACGATGACTGGTTAAAATTTTTGGTGGTTTCTTGTTCAGTCCATAGGCCTACATCATGTGGCAAACCGGTGAGCATGTGGCTCTATTAGTATAGGAGATACCTGAAAACATATCACACTTTTCATCATAGTGCTTTTACCAATGCATAAAATGCATGGAGAAGTCATTTCGAATGACTGGTCCTCAGTGTTGTGAGAACGATGACTGGTTAAAATTTTTGGTGGTTTCTTGTTCAGTCCATAGGCCTACATCATGTGGCAAACCGGTGAGCATGTGGCTCTATTAGTATAGGAGATACCTGAAAACATATCACACTTTTCATCATAGTGCTTTTACCAATGCATAAAATGCATGGAGAAGTCATTTCGAATGACTGGTCCTCAGTGTTGTGAGAACGATGACTGGTTAAAATTTTTGGTGGTTTCTTGTTCAGTCCATAGGCCTACATCATGTGGCAAACCGGTGAGCATGTGGCTCTATTAGTATAGGAGATACCTGAAAACATATCACACTTTTCATCATAGTGCTTTTACCAATGCATAAAATGCATGGAGAAGTCATTTCGAATGACTGGTCCTCAGTGTTGTGAGAACGATGACTGGTTAAAATTTTTGGTGGTTTCTTGTTCAGTCCATAGGCCTACATCATGTGGCAAACCGGTGAGCATGTGGCTCTATTAGTATAGGAGATACCTGAAAACATATCACACTTTTCATCATAGTGCTTTTACCAATGCATAAAATGCATGGAGAAGTCATTTCGAATGACTGGTCCTCAGTGTTGTGAGAACGATGACTGGTTAAAATTTTTGGTGGTTTCTTGTTCAGTCCATAGGCCTACATCATGTGGCAAACCGGTGAGCATGTGGCTCTATTAGTATAGGAGATACCTGAAAACATATCACACTTTTCATCATAGTGCTTTTACCAATGCATAAAATGCATGGAGAAGTCATTTCGAATGACTGGTCCTCAGTGTTGTGAGAACGATGACTGGTTAAAATTTTTGGTGGTTTCTTGTTCAGTCCATAGGCCTACATCATGTGGCAAACCGGTGAGCATGTGGCTCTATTAGTATAGGAGATACCTGAAAACATATCACACTTTTCATCATAGTGCTTTTACCAATGCATAAAATGCATGGAGAAGTCATTTCGAATGACTGGTCCTCAGTGTTGTGAGAACGATGACTGGTTAAAATTTTTGGTGGTTTCTTGTTCAGTCCATAGGCCTACATCATGTGGCAAACCGGTGAGCATGTGGCTCTATTAGTATAGGAGATACCTGAAAACATATCACACTTTTCATCATAGTGCTTTTACCAATGCATAAAATGCATGGAGAAGTCATTTCGAATGACTGGTCCTCAGTGTTGTGAGAACGATGACTGGTTAAAATTTTTGGTGGTTTCTTGTTCAGTCCATAGGCCTACATCATGTGGCAAACCGGTGAGCATGTGGCTCTATTAGTATAGGAGATACCTGAAAACATATCACACTTTTCATCATAGTGCTTTTACCAATGCATAAAATGCATGGAGAAGTCATTTCGAATGACTGGTCCTCAGTGTTGTGAGAACGATGACTGGTTAAAATTTTTGGTGGTTTCTTGTTCAGTCCATAGGCCTACATCATGTGGCAAACCGGTGAGCATGTGGCTCTATTAGTATAGGAGATACCTGAAAACATATCACACTTTTCATCATAGTGCTTTTACCAATGCATAAAATGCATGGAGAAGTCATTTCGAATGACTGGTCCTCAGTGTTGTGAGAACGATGACTGGTTAAAATTTTTGGTGGTTTCTTGTTCAGTCCATAGGCCTACATCATGTGGCAAACCGGTGAGCATGTGGCTCTATTAGTATAGGAGATACCTGAAAACATATCACACTTTTCATCATAGTGCTTTTACCAATGCATAAAATGCATGGAGAAGTCATTTCGAATGACTGGTCCTCAGTGTTGTGAGAACGATGACTGGTTAAAATTTTTGGTGGTTTCTTGTTCAGTCCATAGGCCTACATCATGTGGCAAACCGGTGAGCATGTGGCTCTATTAGTATAGGAGATACCTGAAAACATATCACACTTTTCATCATAGTGCTTTTACCAATGCATAAAATGCATGGAGAAGTCATTTCGAATGACTGGTCCTCAGTGTTGTGAGAACGATGACTGGTTAAAATTTTTGGTGGTTTCTTGTTCAGTCCATAGGCCTACATCATGTGGCAAACCGGTGAGCATGTGGCTCTATTAGTATAGGAGATACCTGAAAACATATCACACTTTTCATCATAGTGCTTTTACCAATGCATAAAATGCATGGAGAAGTCATTTCGAATGACTGGTCCTCAGTGTTGTGAGAACGATGACTGGTTAAAATTTTTGGTGGTTTCTTGTTCAGTCCATAGGCCTACATCATGTGGCAAACCGGTGAGCATGTGGCTCTATTAGTATAGGAGATACCTGAAAACATATCACACTTTTCATCATAGTGCTTTTACCAATGCATAAAATGCATGGAGAAGTCATTTCGAATGACTGGTCCTCAGTGTTGTGAGAACGATGACTGGTTAAAATTTTTGGTGGTTTCTTGTTCAGTCCATAGGCCTACATCATGTGGCAAACCGGTGAGCATGTGGCTCTATTAGTATAGGAGATACCTGAAAACATATCACACTTTTCATCATAGTGCTTTTACCAATGCATAAAATGCATGGAGAAGTCATTTCGAA
>NW_027194283.1:0-20000 GCF_032444005.1 Ranitomeya imitator
AGGGAGTTATCATCTTCCGCCTTGCATCGGCCCCGCACGTTTTCCAAGAAACTGTCTCCATTTTTTAAGAAATTTGCCCGCTTGTTGTTGTTTTGGTGAGGAATGTGTATTGACCTTCCTGTGTGGCATGTGTCAATAAATATTTTGAGCAATGCAACTGGTAGCAATTAGTTCAGCTGTCTTTTTCTGTTTGTGTAAAATGACCATCTGTTTTTTGTTTTTTTTTGTCTGGGTGGCATGTGACAATAAATATTTTAAATTAGTTACAGCTATCTTAAAATTGTGTTTTTTTTTCTGGGCTTTGGTTTATGGGTTATGAGAAATCGCTCCTGTCAAACCAATCTAATCAGTTTTTATGAAGAGGTAAGCTATAGGCTGGACCACGGTGAGTCATTGGACGTGGTATATCTCGATTTTTCCAAAGCGTTTGATACCGTGCCGCACAAGAGGTTGGTACACAAAATGAGAATGCTTGGTCTGGGGGAAAATGTGTGTAAATGGGTTAGTAACTGGCTAAGTGATAGAAAGCAGAGGGTGGTTATAAATGGTATAGTCTCTAACTGGGTCGCTGTGACCAGTGGGGTACCGCAGGGGTCAGTATTGGGACCTGTTCTCTTCAACATATTCATTAATGATCTGGTAGAAGGTTTTACACAGTAAAATATCGATATTTGCAGATGATACAAAACTATGTAAAGCAGTTAATACAAGAGAAGATAGTATTCTGCTACAGATGGATCTGGATAAGTTGGAAACTTGGGCTGAAAGGTGGCAGATGAGGTTTAACAATGATAAATGTAAGGTTATACACATGGAAGAAGGAATCAATATCACCATTACACACTGAATGGGAAACCACTGGGTAAATCTGACAGGGAGAAGGACTTGGGGATCCTAGTTAATGATAAACTTACCTGGAGCAGCCAGTGCCAGGCAGCAGCTGCCAAGGCAAACAGGATCATGGGTGCATTAAAAGAGGTCTGGATACACATGATGAGAGCATTATACTGCCTCTGTACAAATCCCTAGTTAGACCGCACATGGAGTACTGTGTCCAGTTTTGGGCACCGGTGCTCAGGAAGGATATAATGGAACTAGAGAGAGTACAAAGGAGGGCAACAAAATTAATAAAAGGGGATGGGAGAACTACAATACCCAGATAGATTAGCGAAATTAGGATTATTTAGTCTAGAAAAAAGACGACTGAGGGGCGATCTAATAACCATGTATAAGTATATAAGGGGACAATACAAATATCTCGCTGAGGATCTGTTTATACCAAGGAAGGTGACGGGCACAAGGGGGCATTCTTTGCGTCTGGAGGAGAGAAGGTTTTTCCACCAACATAGAAGAGGATTCTTTACTGTTAGGGCAGTGAGAATCTGGAATTGCTTGCCTGAGGAGGTGGTGATGGCGAACTCAGTCGAGGGGTTCAAGAGAGGCCTGGATGTCTTCCTGGAGCAGAACAATATTGTATCATACAATTATTAGGTTCTGTAGAAGGACGTAGATCTGGGGATTTATTATGATGGAATATAGGCTGAACTGGATGGACAAATGTCTTTTTTCGGCCGTACTAACTATGTTACTATGTTACTATGTTACCTCCTTATTTGTGAGTGCGTCCCCTTGCTCCACCGCCATGTAATGATGCAGTCGAGCTATTAAATCTGACAACTGAGGGGTAGACGATGATAAGTATAGTATGTATTAGTAATGGGGGACCCCTCCCTCCGCAACTCTCGCCACTCATATTCTCCCAATAATGTAAGATCGCCATTGTCACATTACTCCAAAGGCTGGTAATCCAGAAACTAGGCCCCAAAACGGGACTATGTAACCGCAGGACCATAGGCCATGTAATAAATCAGAGCTAGGTTGCTGACATCTAGGGCAGGCTGTAAGTCTGTTAGGTCTTATATCTGGTTTATGAATATTAAAAGCAGAGATTGCTCCATGCATCATTTTAAATTGAGTTTCCCTCCAATTTTCATTTATTATGTTTTAGTATATATACCCTGTAACATTATACTTTTCCAGAAAGGCATCCAGTCCCCTCTTAAATTTAAGTAATGAATCACTCATTACAACATCATACGGCAGAGAGTTCCATAGTCTCACTGCTCTTACAGTAAGAATCCGCGTCTGTTATTATGCCTAAACCTTTTTTCCTCCAGACGTAGAGGATGCCCCCTTGTCCCTGTTTCAGGTCTATGATTAAAAAGATCATCAGAAAGGTCTTTGTACTGTCCCTCATATATTTATACATTAAATAAGATCTCCCCTTAGTCTTCGTTTTTCCAAACTAATTAGCCCCAAGTGTAATAATCTATCTTGGTATTGCAGACCCCCCAGTCCTCTAATAACCTTGGTCGCTCTTCTCTGCACCCGCTCCAGTTCAGCTATGTCTTTCTTATACACCGGAGACCAGAACTGCGCACAGTATTCTAAGTGTGGTCGCACTAGTGACTTGTATAGAGGTAAAATTATGTTCTCCTCATGAGCATCTATGCCTCTTTTAATGCATCCCATTATTTTATTTGCCCTTGTAGCAGCTGCCTGACACTGGCCACTGAACATGAGTTTTTCATCCACCCATACTCCCAGGTCTTTTTCATTGATGGTTTTGCCCAGAGTTTTAGAATTAAGCACATAGTTATTCATCTTATTACTTCTACCCAAGTGCATTACCTTACATTTATCCCCATTAAAGCTCATTTGCCATTTATCAGCCCAAGTTTCAAGTTTAAAAAATCATCCTGTAATATAAAATTTTCCTCCTCAGTATTGATTACCCTGCAGAGTTTAGTGTCATCTGCAAATATTGAAATTCTGCTCTGTATGCCCCCTACAAGATCATTAATAAATATGTTAAAAAGAAGAGGGCCCAATACTGACCCCTGTGGTACCCCACTGCTAACCACGACCCAGTCCGAGTGTGCTCCATTAATAACCACCCTTTGTTTCCTATCCCTGAGCCAGCTCTTAATTGTAGCTAGAGGCAGAAAATGCCATCCTTGAACTCTTGAATCCACGAACTCTGCATTTGGTTTTGAGAAACGTAAGTCCCGGAACAAGTCATTCAGTTCTGGCTGTGTTAGAACATGAGGCTCACCAGACATACATGGCTCAGAGTTTGAATCAGCGTTGTTCCCCGTCTCTGACCCATGGACTGCAACATCTTCGTTGGCTGCCTGCTCTAGGCTCCATGACTCTAGTGGCTTTGATACTGGAAGAGCGTCTGTTGTGAATTCTGCTTTTGGATTCCCTCCAGTGGTTGTAGGTGGGAATGCAGTTGTCCCTGAGTTGCAGTCCTGGCCAGGTGTATCTGCTGATTGCAGTTCTGACTGGGATATTTAGGTGTGCAGGATTCTTGAGTCCTTGCCAGTTGCCCATGGTTCTGGGAGGTTTTGATCTTTGTCTGGTTCCTCCTGCCTTGCTGCCAATTCAGCAAGATAAGTGTTTGGTTTTTGTTTTCTGTGGCACACATGCTGTGTGCTTAATAATTCTGTGCTATTCATTTGTTTTCTCTTGTCCAGCTTAGACTGTGTCAGTGTTTTCGCAGTCTTGTTGGATTCTCTGGAGTTGCAGATATACGCTCCACATCTTTAGTTAGATGGTGGAATTTTTTGTATTTTCTGCTGTGGATATTTTTAGAAGGGTTTTAATACTGACCGCTTAGGATTCTGTCCTATTCCTTCTATTTTAGCTAGAGTGGCCTCTTTTGCTAAATCCTGTTTCCTGCCTGCGTGTGTCTTTTCCTCTACTACTCATAGTCAATATTTGTGGGGGGCTGCCTATCCTTTGGGGTTCTGCTCTGAGGCAAGGTAGATTTCCTATTTCTATCTATAGGGGTATTTAGTCCTCCGGCTGTGTCAAGGTGTCTAGGATTTGTTAGGCACACCCCACGGCTACTTCTAGTTGCGGTGTTAAGTTCAGGATATGCGGTCAGTACAGCTTCCACCAACTCAGAGAAAGTTCCATGCGGCTCCAAGGTCACCGGATCATAACAAGCGTCATCATGTGGCACCGGTCTCATAGCTGAAGACAGATTGGGATATTCAGTGGACTTCTTATTCTTAGCAGAGAAGTAACAGTTCGTCACATGGTCCTTCTGCTCCTGCCAAATCATTGATCATTAGGACAGCAAACGGCATTTGACTTGCGAGAACCTCTCAGTTAACCTCTAAGATCAACAGCACATCTCACACAACAGATGTGAGGAGCCCAGGATTTGTCATGAGCAAAATCATAGGCTTTCATGATGAGAGCTGTCATGGTGCATCTGTGGAGCTTAAGCGTGTACTCTCCACAAATGTAACAGAAGGTAATTGTGACTAGAGGTGCAGTTAGGGCTTCAGCTTGGGGTGGGGGGAAAAAATATGAGTGGGCCCCTAACCAGCTAATCCTGACTACAGCTACGTGGTGCACCCTAATTGTGAGTGTAGGGAACATCAGCAGATGACGCGCTGTGATTTAAAATACATCTATATACCAAAACACTGATATTCCTATATGGAGACCATATGGAGGTAGATACCAGTCCTGCAGCCATATAAGATATTACAGCAGTTATAAATGGTGACTTACCGCTGATGTTCTTTCTGAAGGAATCGTTCACTTTTCTCATCTACTCCATCTGGTCCAGACCAACATGAAAACTTCTCCAAACATGACTGATCTGCAGAGATTATAACAAAGCCACATCTGAATTCTCACATTTCCAGCATCATCCATATCTATCCACAATCTGCACAAACTCCTCATTCTGCTGATACCCCAATACTGAGCGCTGCTGCCATATGTGTCCCTGTTACTGCCCCTGATATCCCAATATTGAGCCGCTGCTGCCGTATGTGTCCCTATTACTGCCCCTGATACCCCAATACTGAGCCGCTACTGCTGTATGTGTCCCTGTTACTGCCCCTGATACCCCAATACTGAGCCGCTGCTGCCGAATGTGTCTCTATTACTGCACCTGATAGCCCAACACTGAGCCACTGCTGCCGTTTGTGTCCCTGTTACTGCACCTGATACCCCAATACTGAGCCGCTGCTGCCGAATGTGTCTCTATTACTGCACCTGATAGCCCAACACTGAGCCGCTGCTGCCGTATGTGTCCCTATTACTGCACCTGATAGCCCAACACTGAGCCACTGCTGCCGTATGTGTCCCTATTACTGCACCTGATACCCATATACTGAGCCACTGCTGCCATATGTGTCCCTATTATTGCACCTGATACCCCAATACTGAGCCGCTACTGCTGTATGTGTCCCTGTTACTGCCCCTGATACCCCAATACTGAGCCGCTGCTGCCGTATGTGTCCTTATTACTGCACCTGATACCCCAATACTGAGCCGCTGCTGCCGTATGTGTCCCTATTACTACACCTGATACCCCAATACTGAGCCACTGCTGCCGTATGTGTCCTTATTACTGCACCTGATACCCCTATACTGAGCCACTGCTGCCATATGTGTCCCTATTACTGCACCTGATACCCCAATACTGAGCCGCTGCTGCCGAATGTATCTCTATTACTGCACCTGATACCCTAATACTGAGCCGCTGCTGCCGTATGTGTCTCTATTACTGCACCTGATAGCCCATCACTGAGCCGCTGCTGCCGTATGTGTCCCTATTACTGCACCTGATACCCATATACTGAGCCACTGCTGCCGTATGTGTCCCTATTACTGCCCCTGATACACCAATACTGAGCTGCTGCCGTATGTGTCCCTATTACTGCGCCTGATACCCCAACAGCGTCGGACAGGAGCACCTTGGGCCCACCAGAGAAAATCATTCTTGGGGCCCACTATGTAGCTACATAGAAATAGATACAAGACCACCAATTGTGCGGTAAAAAGCGCTAATATCAGGGTATAATATAAGGTAGTTCACGTCTTAATAATGTAGCAAGGGTTGGGGTAGCCCCCTCACAGACTATAATGTAGCCCCCTCATAAAATATAATGCAGTCCCCTCTCATAGAATATAATGCAGCACCCCACAAAATGTAATGCAACCCTCTCAGGTATGACACAGTCCCCACCATAGAATATAATGTAGCACCCCATAGGGTATAATGCAGCCCCCCCATATAGTGTAATGCCACCCACCACAGAATATAATGTAGTCCCCTGAGAGAATGCAGTTCCACCACAGAATATAATGCAGCCCCCCATAGAGTATACTGTAACCCCTCATATAGTATGATGTAGCCCCCCATAATATAATGTAGTACCTTGAGTATAATGCAGTCCCCCCACAGAATATAATGTAGCCCCCCAGGGCTGTATTTAGAGTATCTGCTGCCCTAGGCACTTTTAGCGCTGCCTCCCCCTTTGGTGAGTATGACACTATCGGCAGTGACTTTGGCAAGAATCTCTGATGTGAAAGTCGCCTTTTGCAGCAGATCAGGCAGTTTTTCTGCATCTGCCGCGTAACGGATCACTTATGGCAACACTGCGTTCGGCCTCATTCATTCCCTATGGGATTTGTGGCACTTGCCGTGATCTGGCAAATGTGGTACCATACCTCCCAACTTTTGAAGGGAAGGAGGTATAAAGTTTGTGGCGTGCGTAGTGCGCCGCGGCAAATTTTAGGACATGCCTCTGACCAGACCCATTTCACAACTAGTCACACCCATATCCACGTCCCAACCGCAGCCATTTAGCATTGCTGATCACACTGTTTTATATACAATATTTATAAGCAAACTAAAATATGGCCACACAGTGCTCCATACTGTATAATGGCCACACATGATGCTCAATACTGTATAACGGCCACCACACATGATGCTCCATACTGTATAATGACCGCACATGATGCTCCATACTGTATAATGACCGCACATGATGCTCCATACTGTATAATGGCCACACATGATGCTCCATACTGTATAATGACCGCACATGATGCTCCATACTGTATAATGACCGCACATGATGCTCCATACTGTATAATGGCCACACATGATGCACACATGATGCTCCATACTGTATAATGACCGCACATGATGCTCCATACTGTATAATGACCGCACATGATGCTCCATACTGTATAATGGCCACACATGACGCTCCATACTGTATAATGGCCACACATGATGCTCCATACTGTATAATGACCGCACATGATGCTCCATACTGTATAATGTCCATTGGCCACACATGATGCTCCATACTGTATAATGACCGCACATGATGCTCCATACTGTATAACGGCCACACATGATGCTCCATACTGTATAATGACCGCACATGATGCTCCATACTGTATAATGGCCACACATGACGCTCCATACTGTATAATGACCACACATGATGCTCCATACTGTATAATGACCGCACATGATGCTCCATACTGTATAACGGCCACACATGATGCTCAATACTGTATAATGACCCCCCTCCTGTATGCATGGCTCATCTCCCTCCTATCCCATATACATAGCTCATATTACCCCCCCCCCCCCTGTATGCATGGCTTATATTCCCCCCTGTATGTAAGGCTCATATTCCCCCCTGCATGGCTCATATTCCCCCCTGCATGGCTCATATTCCCCCCTGCATGGCTCATATTCCCCCCTGCATGGCTCATGTTCCCCCCTGCATAGCTCATATTCCCCAATCCCCCCTGCATGGCTCATATTCCCCCCTGCATGGCTCATATTCCCCAATCCCCCCTGCATGGCTCATATTCCCCCCTGCATGGCTTATATTCCCCCCTGCATGGCTCATATTCCCCCCTGTATCTGTATGCATGGCTTATATTCCCCCCTGCATGGCTCATATTCCCCCCTGCATGGCTCATATTCCCCCCTGCATGGCTCCGCACCCGCTCCTGCTCGGCGCGCCGGCTTATGTCCTCCTTCATCCCCCCCGTCCCTCATACTCACCTGTCCCACTGCACGGCCGTGCCGACATCCCTCGCGCTCTGTCCCGACTCCAGGCGGCGGCGCCGGCGCAGCACCTTCTTCCTGCTTGAGCGGTCATGTGACACCGTTCATTAAGATCATGAATATACGCATATTCATGATCTTAATGAGCGGTGTCACGTGACAGCTCGTTCAGGACGAGCTGCAGTGCAGACGCCGAGACCATCGCTGGAGCAGGGTGAGTATTCAAGGCGGGCGGCGGTGTCGGCGGCGGCGGGGGAGGGGGCCCTGGAGCAGGGGGAGGCCCTGCCAGCAGGTGTCAGTGCCAGGGCCCACCGGAGGATCCTCCGGTTCCCCGGTGGGCCAGTCCGAGCCTGTACCCCAATACTGAGCCACTGCTGCCGTATGTGTCCCTATTACTGCACCTGATACCCCAATACTGAGCCGCTGCTGCCGTATGTGTCCCTATTACTACACCTGATACACCAATACTGAGCTGCTGCCGTATGTGTCCCTATTACTGCCCCTGATACCCCAATACTGTAACAATCCTGCCGGCATCACTGCATGGCCTTCCATTCCCCACCTGCCTGTTACATCTACTCACTCACCCAGTGCCATGCTGTGAGATCTATCTGCTGCCGGCTCCATGCCATGTGCTTCATGACCGCTTGCTCTGTGTACACTTCCTGGCTGTGTGCATAGGGGGGCGGCGCCAGCCATTCCGGATTCTTATTGAGACTGTGTGCACCTCCCTAAGGTGCTTCTGGCCAATAGCCTTGAGGCCTCTGATACTTAAGGCATCCTCACCCATTGGAGGATGCCTGAACAAACTATTCCCTTCAGTTAGCACTTGCTACTGAGCTGCCAGGTCATGTGTTTCCTGTCTCAGGCCTTCATCTGTGTTCTGTTTGTGTGTCCGTTCCTGTCTGAACTCTGGTCTAAGTCCGTTCCTGTTCCTCCTTTGTCATTTGTCATTTCCCACTCTGCTGTGTGTACCTCCGTGTTATCTTTCTGCTCTGTTCTACCACAACCTGTGGTTCTGTGTCTCTCAGCTTTTCTCTCAGCTCTGCTCTCTGTAACTTTGCTCTGCACTCTGACCTTGCTTTACACTCTGTGGCTTTGCTCTCAGCTCTGCACTCTGACCTTGCTCTGCACTCTGTGGCTTTGCTCTGCGGCTCTGATCTGCTCTCGCTCTGCGGCTCCGCTCCTTGCGGTTCTACCTGGCTCCGCTCCTTGCGGTTCTACGTCTTTCACTCTTGGCGTTACCTCCTGCGGTTCTGGCTCTTGGCTCTGCCGCCTCCAGCGTCTCTGCTCTTGGCTCTGCCGCCTCCAGCGTCTCTGCTCTTGGCTCTGCCGCCTCCAGCGTCTCTGCTCTTGGCTCTGCCGCCTCCAGCGTCTCTGCTCTTGGCTCTGCCGCCTGTAGCGTCTCTGCTCTTGGCTCTGCCGCCTCCAGCGGCTCTGCCGCCTCCAGCGTCTCTGCTCTTGGCTCTGCCGCCTGCAGCGTCTCTGCTCTTGGCTCTTCCGCCTCCAGCGTCTCTGCTCTGCCGCCTCCAGCGTCTCTGCTCTTGGCTCTGCCGCCTGCAGCGTCTCTGCTCTTGGCTCTTCCGCCTCCAGCGTCTCTGCTCTGCCGCCTCCAGCGTCTCTGCTCGTGGCTCTGCCTTCTCCTTCTCTTCACTCCACCTCCTGTGATTCTGCTTTGCTTCCACTTTTTCTCTATCTTTATTCTGCTACTTGCCATACAGGTCTCTACCTGTTTCTTTATATTCTCCAGTCTGAACAGGTTCTTACCTGTTTCCATACATCCATCTGAATACCAGTTCCTACCAGAGTATCAGTCCTGTCTGCCAGTACCAGCTGTGCCCATCTGCCTGCCTGTATCTCCGTCAAGCCAGTCCGCCCATCAGGGTCTCTGTCATACCCGTCTGTCAGCCAGTGTCACAGCCGTGCCTACCTGCCTGTGTCTTGTCCCCGGTGGGATCAGCATCCACAGTCCGACTCCACCCTGGAGTGGTACCTGGTAGCTTCCGATTGCACAAGTCTGACCTCACCATCAGAGGCTCCAGCGAACACCTAGGAAGCTACTTAGTTACGCCCCTTCCAGAGAAGTTCGGTCTGTGGTCCAGTGGGGCCACACCATCAGGCGCCCGTGCCAACCAGTCTCGGCGCGAGCGTTACAAATGCTGAGCTGCTGCTGCTGTATGTGTCCCTATTACTGCCCCTGATACCCCAATACTGAGCCGCTGCTGCCGTATGTGTCCCTATTACTGCCCCTGATACCCCAATACTGAGCCACTGCTGCCGTATGTGTCCCTATTACTGCCCCTGATACCCCAATACTGAGCCGCTGCTGCCGTATGTGTCCCTATTACTGCCCCTGATACCCCAATACTGAGCCGCTGCTGCCGTATGTGTCCCTATTACTGCCCCAGATACCCCAATACTGAGCCGCTGCTGCCGTATGTGTCCCTATTACTGCCCCTGATACCCCAATACTGAGCCGCTGCTGCCGTATGTGTCCCTATTACTGCCCCAGATACCCCAATACTGAGCCGCTGCTGCCGTATGTGTCCCTATTACTGCCCCTGATACCCCAATACTGAGCCGCTGCTGCCGTATGTGTCCCTATTACTGCCCCTGATACCCCAATACTGAGCCGCTGCTGCCATATGTGTCCCTATTACTGCTCCTGATACCCCAATACTGAGCCGCTGCTGCCGTATGTGTCCCTATTACTGCCCGATACCCCAATACTGAGCCGCTGCTACCGTATGTGTCCCTATTACTGCCCCTGATACCCCAATACTGAGCCGCTGCTGCCGTATGTGTCCCTATTACTGCCCGATACCCCAATACTGAGCCGCTGCTACCGTATGTGTCCCTATTACTGCCCCTGATACCCCAATACTGAGCCGCTGCTGCCGTATGTGTCCCTATTACTGCACCTGATACCCCAATACTGAGCCGCTGCTGCCATATGTGTCCCTATTACTGCACCTGCTGTGTGGTACAATAACGGCTCCCCTTACCGCCCAATATAATAGTCGCCCGCCAGGGCCGTGGGGATATAGAGCATCATGTGTGGCAATTATACAGTATTGAGCATCATGTGGGATCATTATACAGTATGGAGAACTGTGTGTGGCCATTATACAGTATTGAGCATCATGTGTGGCCGTTATACAGTATGGAGCATCATGTGTGGCCAATGGACATTATACAGTATGAAGCATCATGTGTGGCCATTATACAGTATGGAGCATCATTTGTGGCCATTATGCAGTATTGAGCATCATGTGGGATCATTATACAGTGTGTGGCCGTTATACAGTATGGAGCACTATGTGTGGCCATTATACAGTATGGAGCGCTATGTGTGGCCATTATACAGTATGGAGCACTGTGTGGCCATTATACACTATGGAGCACTGTGTGGCCGTTATACAGTATGGAGCATCATGTGTGGCCGTTATACAGTATTGAGCATCATGTGTGGCCGTTATACAGTATTGAGCATCATTTGTGGCCATTATACAGTATTGAGCATCATGTGGGGTCATTATACAGTATTGAGCATCATGTGGGGTCATTATACAGTATGGAGCATCATGTGGGGTCATTATACAGTATGGAGCATCATGTGGGGCCATTATACAGTATGGAACATCATGTGGGGCCATTATACAGTATGGAGCATCATGTGTGGCCATTATACAGTATGGAGCATCATGTGTGGCCATTATACAGTATGGAGCATCATGTGTGGCCATTATACAGTATGGAGCATCATGTGTGGCCATTATACAGTATAGAGCATCATGTGTGGCCATTATACAGTATGGAGCATCATGTGTGGCCATTATACAGTATGGAGCATCATGTGTGGCCATTATACAGTATGGAGCATCATGTGTGGCCATTATACAGTATGGAGCATCATGTGTGGCCATTATACAGTATGGAGCATCATGTGTGGCCATTATACAGTATGGAGCATCATGTGTGGCCATTACACAGTATGGAGCACTGTGTGGCCATATTTATTTTTGTTTATAATTATTGGATATGAAACAGTGTGATCAGCAGTGCTAAATGGGTGTGGTTGGGACGTGGATATGTGTGTGACTCGTGGAATGGGTGTGGTCAGAGGCGTGGCCTAAAATTATACTTCTTTGGTTGGGATGAATGGTACCACATTTGCCAGATCACGGCAAGTGCCACAAATCCCATAGGGAATGAATGAGGCCGAACGCAGTGTTGCCGTAAGTGATCTGTTACAGGCAGATGCAGAAAAACTGCCCGATCTGCTGCAAAAGGCGACTTTCACATCAGAGATTCTTGCCAAAGTCACTGCCGATAGTGTCATACTCACCAATGGGGGAGGTAGCACTAAAAGTGCCTAGGGCAGCAGAAACTCTAAATACGGCCCTGGTTGTTACCTTATTCCAGAAGGAAAAGAGATAAGGAAGGATGGGGATACGGATCACAGAGGTATCATATGGATACTGTGAGAGACATTAAAAAGGAAATTAGCATATATAATATCACAGCCAAGTGCCCATAGGGGTATAAAGTACCTAATGGTTATGTGTCCGTATATGGTAGCCCACTCTGTGGCTGTTGGTAATCTGTAGGTAGGTAATATACACACGTATACGTTTTTAGTACAGGGGCTATAAAGAGGTCAGGTCGGTTATAGGCAAGGTGAATTACCTGTGTGAAGGGTATGTAGGACAGCCGCGATCCGTCATATCCGGCCTGAGCTGCTGACTTCCGGTCTGGCGGCATGTAGTATTATTTAACCCTGGCTGTGGCGGTGAACATGCACGCCGACACAGCAGGGCGCGGGAGCGCCGCTTACAACTACCCTTCACACAGGTAATTCACAGTATCCATATGATACCTCTGGGATCCTTATCCCCAGCCTTCCTTATCTCTTTTCCTTCTGGAATAAGGTAACCGTGCACTTCCATTACTCTTATATATATATGATCCAGTCCTGTCTCAGTATACTAGCATTTTTTCATGTATATTTGCATATGTGTGTATATATCTTTATGTAGGATTCCTAGTCGTTATTTTTTTCCCTTCATTTACAGATTGTGTGTATATACTTTGTATATATTAATTTGCACCAGGAGGACCCCACACTATAGACTATTCACAGATGTTCTTTATTATTTTGAATTTCCATTCTGGTTTTACTTATTTATTTTGTTTCTTTTCTCTATTTACAGCGATTTGTGATAAAGGCTTCGGCGGAGCCGAAACGTTTTTCTTGTATGTCGCTTATTGTTTAAGATTCTGTTACGCTCACAGAGTATGCTATAATAAATTTAGATTTTCTTTTGCATGATATCCACAAGAGAGTGCAGTGAACTTTAAAAATTATCTCCATAAAGATGGGACCTTAACCCGTATGGCAGGTGACTCGAGCCTTTTTACAGGGTCTCTATCATGTCCCGGCTCTATGTGTCACTGTGCCTCCTGGGTATTAGGGCGAACAGGTGACGTGACGTGTAATCCAGCTGTCCTGCTGGTTTCTGCTGTCAGTCCTGGAGTCCCTCACAACCTCAGTGTTCCGGCTACCGGTAATCTGCGCCAGCCAGGGAGGTAGCTAATTCACTGCTCTGCTCCACTGGTGTTCCTTCTCATGTGCTTCGCTCTCCCACACGCTCACTACAATCTGTTTAGCTGTCTGTATTATCTCTGTCTAGGAGCTGCAGCACTTTCTCGTGGCTGCACGGCTCCTCATACGTTCTTCCTCCCTCAGACTGCTCCAGTCTGCTCTTGGGCACTATCTGACTAACTTTCCCTCCAAACAACAATATATCTCTAAATGCAGGCGAGTCACCTAGAAATTAGGATCAACAGCTCCCCCTTGTGGCCTGGAGTGTGAACAAATTACATGTTTGTGTTACCTGGTGAGAGTTATCCTTCATCGCTTCCAAGTGTGACATCTCCCCTTGAGGAAAGCAATGCCACTGTGATGACCAGGACCCTGGGGCATCACAATAATGCCACCACTGTGCCCCTTACATAGTAATAATGACTCCTTTGTGCTCGCTAAATAGTAAAATGCCTTCCTAGAAAATTAGTGCCCTGTGCTAGTGCTCTCCACTTTTTGTCTCTAAAAAGTAATAATATCCCATATGCAGCTTTAAAGGTCACAATAGTCTGACTGCCCCATAGCAATAATGCTTAAGTGCCCAATTAAGATTTAATAATGTCTCCTAAGTTCCTCCCATGTACAGCTCCACTATACACCATATGGGGGGCCCACAGCTTCCCTGTACACAGTATAATGCCCCCACAGCTCCCCTATACACAGAATGATGATCCCACAGATCTTCTATACACAGTATGATGAGCCCACTGCTCCCCTATACACAGTGTGATGTCCTCACTGCTCCCCTCTATACAGTATGATGAGCCCACTGTTCCACTATACACAGTATAATGCCAACAGAGCTCCACTATAGAAAGTATTATGCTCCCCTATACACAGTATGATGATCCCACAATTTCTCTATACACAGTTTGATGTCCCAACTGCTCCCCTTTACACAGTATAGTGAGCCCACAACTCCCCTATACACCGTATGATGTCCCCACTGCTCCCTTCTATACAGTATGATGAGCCCACTGCTCCCCTATACAAAGAATGATGATCCCACAGCTCCTCTATACACAGTATGATGCCAACAGAGCTCCACTATAGAAAGTGTTATGCCCCCCAGAGGTCCCCTATATACAGTATAATGGGCCAACTGCTCCCTTATGCACAGTATAATACCTTCACAGCTCCCCTATACACAGTATGGCAAGCCCACAGCTCCCCCATACACAATATGATGATCTCACAGCTCCCTTATACACAGTAGGATGGGCCTGCAGCTCCCGTACATACAGTACGATGTCCAACAGAGTTCCCCTATACATGGAATTATGTCCCCGCTGCTCCCCCAAAACACAGTGTAATAGTTCATAGCGTTCTTACACCATGCAGCGAGAGAGTCCCACTGGAAGGAGGAAATTAACTTTATTTCTCCCGGGAGCCTCGCTCTTCCAGTCATAGGGGCGGCGTCTGCACAGTTTCAGTCACTGCTCTGTGTATAGGTACAGGGGTGGGCTCCTCTGCTGACTTGCAGACATTGGTATTTGGCGCAAAGTATTAACTGGTGTAAATGTAGGACAGGGCCCTAGCATCATACATGTCAACATATTGGTATTGGCAGTGCCATTGAAGGATTTAACCGCATAGACTAAACAGTGGTGGAGCAGTGAGAGATAATTTTGCAAGTGGTAGAGCACAGTTTGAGCTGGGGGGGGGGGGGGACACTCTCTCATGGGCAGCGGTACTGGCCCAGGGCCCCTCATGTTACAACGGTGTGTCTGACGTTGGGTGCGCACCACCACCGCCAGAGACACTTCATTGTGCTACGAAGGACCCTGTGCCAGTGCCGTCGCGTAAAAGTGGGCACACCCACCCCTTCAGACAAACGGCACTCTCACGGGTGCTTGCGCCAAGTGGTGACTGACCACGGCCCCGTGGGGGGAGTCGGCCCATTTAGGGCGGTTTAAACATGTCATATGCTGGACAAACAGCAGCTGCAAATTGAGAAATTGGAACAGTCAGTAAGACCAGTCCAAAAGCAAGACCTTTTTACAGGAAAGCTAGGTGTCAGCCGGGAAAGGTGGGGCAAAAAAATTAGAAATCCATGATTATTTCATTTTAATGAAGGTTAGATCATCAACATTTTGGGTAGCCAGACGAGTCCTTTTTTTGGTCAGCATTGAACCAGCAGCACTGAAGACTCTTTCTGATAGCACACTAGCTGCTGGGCAAGCAAGCTCCTGCATATTCTGCCAATTCTGGCCAGGTGTCTATTTTGGATGCCCAGTAATCAAATGGGAATGACGGGTGAGGGAGAACATCGATAAGGGAGGAAAAATAGTTAGTAACCATACTGGACAAATGTTGTCTCATGTCACTTTGAATTGATGCTGCAGTACCTGTCCTGTCTGCAGTCATTGCGAAATCACTCCACAACCTGGTCAGAAAACCCCTCTGTCCAATGCCACTTCTGATTTGTGCACCTCTAACACCTCTGCCATGTTGCCCCCTGCAGCTCGTGTGAGAACCATCACCGCCGCTGTGTGCTGGGAATGCCTGAACCAAACGGTCTACAAGAGTTGCTTGTTTGGTTGCCAATATTTGCTCAAGGTTCTCATGTGGCATGATATTTTGCAATTTCCCTTTATAGCGTGGATCCAGGAGGCAGGCCAACCAGTAATCATCATCGGTCATCATTTTTATAATGCGGGGGTCCCTTTTTAGGATACGCAAGGCATAATCCGCCATGTGGGCCAATGTTCCAGTTGTCAATTCACTGCTTGTGCTGGGTTGAGGAGCACTTTCTGGCAAATCAACGTCACTTGTCTCCCTCAAAAACCCTGAACCTGGCCTTGCAACGCTACCAGTTTCTATTGCCCCTGAGAAGCTCCCTCATCCAAAAAGTATTCATCCCCATCATCCTCCTCGTCCTCATCCTCCTCTTCGCCCGCCACCTCGTCCAGTAGTCTTCCCTGACCAGACAATGGCTGACTGTCATCAAGGCTTCCCTTGTCCTCAGCTGCAGATGCCTGCTCCTTTATGTGCGTCAAACTTTGCATCTGCAGACGCATTAGGGGGATGCTCATGCTTAGGATGGCGTTGTCTGCACTAACCAGGCGTGTGCATTCCTCAAAACACTGAAGGACTTGACACAGGTATTGTAGCTTCGACCACTGCACACCTGACAACTCCAAGTCTGCCATCCAACTGCCTGCCCGTGTATGTGTATCCTCCCACAAATACATAACAGCACGCCTCGGTTCGCACAGCCTCTGAAGCATGTGCAGTGTGGAGTTCCACCTTGTTGCAACGATGATTAGGCGGTGCTGGGGAAGCCTCAAAGATCGCTGATGGTTCTGCATACGGCTGGAGTGTACAGGTGAACGGCGGATGTGCGAGCAAAGTCTTCGCACCTTCAGGAGCAGGTCGGGTAACCCCGGTTAACTTTTCAGGAAGCACTGCACCACCAGGTTTAAGGTGTGAGCCAGGCAAGGAATGTGTTTCAGTTGTGAAAGGGCGATGGCAGCCATAAAATTCCTTCCGTTATCACTGACTACCTTGCCTGCCTCAAGATGTACACTGCCCAGCCATGACTGAGTTTCTTGCTGCAAGAACTCGGATAGAACTTCCGTGGTGTGTCTGTTGTCGCCCAAACACTTCATTTCCAACACAGCCTGCTGACGCTTGCCACTAGCTGTTCCATAATGGGACACCTCAGGTGCAACAGTGGCAGCTGCGGATGGAGTGGTTGTGCGACTGCGGTCTGTGGACGAGCTCTCGCTTCTGCTGGAGGACGAGGAGGAGGGGGAGGGGTGGCGAACGGCTACAGCCAACTGTTTCCTAGACCGTGGGCTAGGCAGAACTGTCCCAATCTGGCTGTCCCCTGTGGACCCTGCATCCACCACATTAACCCAGTGTGCCGTGATGGACACATAACATCCCTGGCCATGCCTACTGGTCCATGCATCTGTTGTGAGGTGCACCTTTCTACTGACAGATTGCCGGAGTGCATGGACAATGCGGTCTTTGACATGCTGGTGGAGGGCTGGGATTGGTTTCCTTACAAAGAAGTGTCGACTGGGTAGGTCGTAACGTGGTACTGTGTAGCCAATCAGGGCTTTGAAAGCTTCGCTTTCAACTATCCGGTAGGGCATAATCTCTAACGAGATTAGTCTAGCAATGTGGGCGTTCAAACCCTGTGTACTCGGATGAGTACATCCTTTTCCTAAGGAGAGTCTTGTAGGGTGAGCTGGACTGGAGTGCTGCATATGGTGGAACTAGCGGGGGTGATGGTGGACATGGCAGACAGAGAGGGTTGGTGATGGTATTCTTGCTGTTGGCCTACATAGTTTTTCCTACCACGAACCTGGTGATTCCCTGACTGCTTTGACCTTGCGACGAAACCTCCACATTTGCTGCAGGTGGTGTGGTAAACGGTGGGCTTACAGTGAGGGAAGGGATGTAGCGTTGCTGACTAGCTTCATTGTGAGAGGGTGCAACAACGTTAAGGGACGTTTGGTAGTTAGTCCAGGCTTGCAAGTGCATGGTGGTTAAATGTCTACGCATGCAACTGGTATTTAGATTTTTCACATTCTGACCTCTGCTGAAGGTCCTTGAGCATTTCTTACAGATGACTTTGCACTGATCATTTGGATCTTGTTTAAAAAATTGCCAGACTGCACTCTTCCTACTATCGGATACCTTTACAGGCATTGCACACTGAGCTACTTTAACCGGATGGCCACGCTGTCCTACAACTGTTTTTGGTTTTGAAGGAACGTAATAGCAACAGTATATATTGTAAAAAAATATAAAATAATGTTCTAAAAAGATCAATAAGATCTGAATAATAAAATATAAACCAATCGCTCGTTGCTAAAAGGAGAGAAGAAGAGTGGCAGACCACCCGGACTTTGTATAAAAGATCAAAAGGCCGTCACCTGGACTCACAAAACTAGCAGGAATATATATAAAATGTATACATATATATATACTATATATTAAAAAAAGCCACAAAGAAATAGGTCAGACAAAAATAAGCCTTTATTATAACAATATGGCAACATCAGCACAAAAGTGCATGTACTTGGGAAATAAATATACGTGGGTATACAGGCTAAAATACGATATAGACAAAAATAAATAATCCCGCAATCTTATTACAAGGACATGTATAAAATGGCGTGCATAAAAGGGGAAGTTATGCAACTAGTGAAAATAAAAAATGTGCAAAATATTAGTTGAAAATAAAATTATACATACGTGTCTACTTTAACAATGTGCAAAAAAGTGCCGAGAAAATATATATATGTGCAAAGTTACATAAAAAGAACATGGGGGAGGACAACTCCGCAGTGCACAATGTGTCCCCTCATGCACCGCAATATCATACATGCACACCGATAATTTCTTAAAGACATATGGGAATTACACAAATCAACCGTATATATACATGTCGGTCCTGCATGCCCAAGTACAGAGCACCCCGACGCGCGTTTCGGTGATTGCTTCGTCAGGGAGTGATGTACGAGCAGAACCGAGAAGGTACCGTATTTTTCGGACTAAAAGACGCACTTTTTCCCCCCCAAAAAAGGAGGGAAAATGGGGGGTGCGTCTAATAGTCGCAATGCAGGCTTACCTAGGTGGCAGAGGTGCGGTGGCAGAGGTCCGGTGGCAGAGGTGCGGTTGCGGGGGTGTGGCGGCAGAGGAGGCGCAGTAAGCGGGGTCCCTTTCCCCGGTATGGTGATGCAGCAGGCCCGGTATGCAGCAGAGCCGGGTGAATCCTCTTGTTATCGGTGGTGGCGGCCATTTTCCGGAGGCCGCGCGTGCGCAGATGGAGCGCTCTGCTTCCCGGGGCTTCAGGAAAATGGCCGCCGCGATCTCCATCTGCGCACGCGCGGCCTCCCGCGGCCATTTTCCTGAAGCCCCGGGAGCAGAGCGCTTTATCTGCACACGCGCGGCCTCAGGAAGATGGCCGCGCCCACCGATAACAAGAGGATTCACCCGGCTCTGCTGCATACCGGGCCTGCTGCATCACCATACCGGGGAAAGGGACCCCGCTTCCTGCGCCTCCTCTGCTGCCACACCCCCGCCACCGGACCTCTGCCACCACACCTCTGCCACCTAGGTAAGCCTGCATGGTACGCCAGGGACCCCTCTCACGCCATACCTCTCACTGCACCTCCTGATCCCAGCACCTTCTCATCCCAGCACCTCCTGATCCCAGCACCTCCTGATCCCAGCACCTCCTGATCCCAGCACCTTCTCATCCCAGCACCTTCTCATCCCAGCACCTTCTCATCCCAGCACCTTCTCATCCCAGCACCTCCTCATCCCAGCATCACCCCACCTTGCCTCCTGTGACCCTGCTCTGCCACCGCCATAAGATACTGTAAATTCGGACAATAAGACGGACCCCCATGTTATAAAAAATCTTTTTTTCTGCAATTTTCACCCCAAATTTGGGGTGCGTCTTATGGTCCGGTGCGTCTTATA
>NW_027194283.1:27500-66892 GCF_032444005.1 Ranitomeya imitator
ATTACAGACGCCTCTCATCTTTTTAAGTGGTGGAACTTGCACTATTGCTGACTGACTAAATACTTTTTTGCCCCACTGTATATATACAGTACATAATGACATGGATGAGGCCAGTAAGCTGAGTCGCTGCTCCTATACATATATATATATATATATATATACAGTATATAATGCCATGGATGAGGCCAGTATGCTGAGTTGCTGCTCCTATACATATATATATATATATATACAGTATATAATGCCATGGATGAGGCCAGTATGCTGAGTCGCTGCTCCTATACATATATATATATATACAGTATATAATGCCATGGATGAGGCCAGTATGCTGAGTCGCCGCTCCTATATATATATATACAGTATATAATGCCATGGATGAGGCCAGTAAGCTGAGTCGCCGCTCCTATACATATATATATATACAGTATATAATGCCATGGATGAGGCCAGTAAGCTGAGTCGCCGCTCCTATACATATATATATATACAGTATATAATGCCATGGATGAGGCCAGTATGCTGAGTCGCCGCTCCTATATATATATATACAGTATATAATGCCATGGATGAGGCCAGTAAGCTGAGTCGCCGCTCCTATATATATATATATATATATATATATATATATATATATATATATATATATATATATATATATATATATATATATATATATATATATATATATATATATATATATATATATATATATATATATAGTATATACTTTTAGACCTAATACTATCTAATAGACCTGACAGAATAACAAATCTGCAGGTGGTTGGGCATCTAGGAAATAGCGACCACAATATTGTGCAGTTTCACCTGTCTTTCACTAGGGGGACTTGTCAGGGAGTCACAAAAACATTGAACTTTAGGAAGGCAAAGTTTGAACAGCTTAGAGATGCCCTTAATCTGGTAGACTGGGACAATATCCTCAGAAATGAGAATACAGATAATAAATGGGAAATGTTTAAGAACATCCTAAATAGGCAGTGTAAGCGGTTTATACCTTGTGGGAATAAAAGGACTAGAAATAGGAAAAACCCAATGTGGCTAAACAAAGAAGTAAGACAGGCAATTAACAGTAAAAAGAAAGCATTTGCACTACTAAAGCAGGATGGCACCATTGAAGCTCTAAAAAACTATAGGGAGAAAAATACTTTATCTAAAAAACTAATTAAAGCTGCCAAAAAGGAAACAGAGAAGCACATTGCTAAGGAGAGTAAAACTAATCCCAAACTGTTCTTCAACTATATCAATAGTAAAAGAATAAAAACTGAAAATGTAGGCCCCTTAAAAAATAGTGAGGAAAGAATGGTTGTAGATGACGAGGAAAAAGCTAACATATTAAACACCTTCTTCTCCACGGTATTCACGGTGGAAAATGAAATGCTAGGTGAAATCCCAAGAAACAATGAAAACCCTATATTAAGGGTCACCAATCTAACCCAAGAAGAGGTGCGAAACCGGCTAAATAAGATTAAAATAGATAAATCTCCGGGTCCAGATGGCATACACCCACGAGTACTAAGAGAACTAAGTAATGTAATTGATAAACCATTATTTCTTATTTTTAGTGACTCTATAGCGACAGGGTCTGTTCCGCAGGACTGGCGCATAGCAAATGTGGTGCCAATATTCAAAAAGGGCTCTAAAAGTGAACCTGGAAATTATAGGCCAGTAAGTCTAACCTCTATTGTTGGTAAAATATTTGAAGGGTTTCTGAGGGATGTTATTCTGGATTATCTCAATGAGAATAACTGTTTAACTCCATATCAGCATGGGTTTATGAGAAATCGCTCCTGTCAAACCAATCTAATCAGTTTTTATGAAGAGGTAAGCTATAGACTGGACCACGGTGAGTCATTGGACGTGGTATATCTCGATTTTTCCAAAGCGTTTGATACCGTGCCGCACAAGAGGTTGGTACACAAAATGAGAATGCTTGGTCTGGGGGAAAATGTGTGTAAATGGGTTAGTAACTGGCTTAGTGATAGAAAGCAGAGGGTGGTTATAAATGGTATAGTCTCTAACTGGGTCGCTGTGACCAGTGGGGTACCGCAGGGGTCAGTATTGGGACCTGTTCTCTTCAACATATTCATTAATGATCTGGTAGAAGGTTTACACAGTAAAATATCGATATTTGCAGATGATACAAAACTATGTAAAGCAGTTAATACAAGAGAAGATAGTATTCTGCTACAGATGGATCTGGATAAGTTGGAAACTTGGGCTGAAAGGTGGCAGATGAGGTTTAACAATGATAAATGTAAGGTTATACACATGGGAAGAAGGAATCAATATCACCATTACACACTGAACGGGAAACCACTGGGTAAATCTGACAGGGAGAAGGACTTGGGGATCCTAGTTAATGATAAACTTACCTGGAGCAGCCAGTGCCAGGCAGCAGCTGCCAAGGCAAACAGGATCATGGGGTGCATTAAAAGAGGTCTGGATACACATGATGAGAGCATTATACTGCCTCTGTACAAATCCCTAGTTAGACCGCACATGGAGTACTGTGTCCAGTTTTGGGCACCGGTGCTCAGGAAGGATATAATGGAACTAGAGAGAGTACAAAGGAGGGCAACAAAATTAATAAAGGGGATGGGAGAACTACAATACCCAGATAGATTAGCGAAATTAGGATTATTTAGTCTAGAAAAAAGACGACTGAGGGGCGATCTAATAACCATGTATAAGTATATAAGGGGACAATACAAATATCTCGCTGAGGATCCGTTTATACCAAGGAAGGTGACAGGCACAAGGGGGCATTCTTTGCGTCTGGAGGAGAGAAGGTTTTTCCACCAACTAGGAAGAGGATTCTTTACTGTTAGGGCAGTGAGAATCTGGAATTGCTTGCCTGAGGAGGTGGTGATGGCGAACTCAGTCGAGGGGTTCAAGAGAGGCCTGGATGTCTTCCTGGAGCAGAACAATATTGTATCATACAATTATTAGGTTCTGTAGAAGGACGTAGATCTGGGTATTTATTATAATGGAATATAGGCTGAACTGGATGGAAAAATGTCTTTTTTCGGCCTTACTAACTATGTTACTATGTTACTATGTTACTATATAATGCCATGGATGAGGCCAGTATGCTGAGTCGCTGCTCCTATACATATATATATACAGTATATAATGCCATGGATGAGGGCAGTATGCTGAGTCGCCGCTCCTATACATATATATATATATATATATATATATATATATATAGTATATAATGCCATGGATGAGGCCAGTATGCTGAGTCACCGCTCCTATACATATATATATATATAGTATATAATGCCATGGATGAGGGCAGTATGCTGAGTCGCCGCTCCTATACATATATATATATATATATATATATATATATATACAGTATATAATGCCATGGATGAGGCCAGTATGCTGAGTCGCTGCTCCTATACATATATATATAGTATATAATGCCATGGATGAGGCCAGTAAGCTGAGTCGCCGCTCCTATACATATATATACAGTATATAATGCCATGGATGAGGCCAGTAAGCTGAGTCGCCGCTCCTATACATATATATATATATATATATATATATATATATATATATATATATACACACACAGTATATAATGCCATGGATGAGGCCAGTATGCTGAGTCGCTGCTCCTATACGCATATATATATATATATATATATATATATATATATACAGTATATAATGCCATGGATGAGGCTAGTATGCCGAGTCGCTGCTCCTATATATATATATATATATATATATACATGCTAGCCACCTTAGGGAGAGACCCAAGTTGGGCTAAATGTAGCGGGACGAAAGAGACCGAAAAGCCCTCTACTTATATATACAGTATATAATGCCATGGATGAGGCCAGTATGCTGAGTCGCCGCTCTTATACATATATATATACAGTATATAATGCCATGGATGAGGCCAGTAAGCTGAGTCGCTGCTCCTATACATATACATATATATATATATATATATATATACACACAGTATATAATGCCATGGATGAGGCCAGTATGCTGAGTCGCTGCTCCAATACATATATATATATATATATATATATATATATACACAGTATATAATGCCATGGATGAGGCCAGTATGCTGAGTCGCTGCTCCTATATATATATATATATATACACAGTATATAATGCCATGGATGAGGCCAGTATGCTGAGTCGCTGCTCCTATATATATATATATATATATACAGTATATAATGCCATGGATGAGGCCAGTATGCTGAGTCGCTGCTCCTATACATATATATATATACAGTATATAATGCCATGGATGAGGCCAGTATGCTGAGTCGCTGCTCCTATACATATATATATATATGTATATATATATATGTATATATATATATATATATATATATATATATACATATATATATACACAGTATATAATGCCATGGATGAGGCCAGTGTAGTGAGCTGGCCGGCTGTGACTGTTCTATTATCATTGACATAGAATCTGTGACAGACACTGCCCCCGTGTGGCCAGAAGTTATACCTATGTCGAATGTGATTACAGAGAAACAAACTGTATTGGCAGAACTTCCCCCTGTGATGTCATGTGAACAGGAAGGGGAGGGGATAAGAGAGCCCGGGAAACTGGTGTGTGCAGAGAGAGGTCTGTGTGTGCTGGCGTCCTCCTGTAGATGCGATATAGAAGGTTGCCTGGATGACCGCTATCTCTTGGAAGCCGACATCCAGATTGTTCCCAGCTCCCACACTGCGGAGCACCCAACGGTGATATCTTCACAGACCCTGGAGCCCATGAACTGTAAGCGGGTCCTCTGTTGAGAGGCCGAACATTCCACCCTGACCTGTTGAATCCCAAGGACTACAGTCTGGACCTGAGAGACGGAGTTTTGCTTGATCCCTGTTGTTTTCTCTTCGGCTGGAGCATCCCCCTACAGTGACAGACAGGCCTGCGACGTGGGAAGATAATCTCCTGGAGCAAAGGAACTGGTAACGAGTGGATAGGGAAAGTGAGGGACAGTTTGTTATTACACGTTATTCCCGTGAATAGGCATATTTTGTACTGTCTATTGTTGTGTTCCGCTGTGTTAAGGAAAATGTATAACAGTAAAGATACGGTTGTTAAAATGGAGTCTGAGTGTGGAAGTTTTGCTGGGCCAGATCATGGATATACATGGGCGACCTTGCCCTCGGTCACTTCACCAGTATGCTGAGTCGCTGCTCCTATATATATATATATATACTAGATTGTGGCCCGATTCTAACGCATCGGGTATTCTAGAATATGCATGTCCCCGTAGTATATGGACAATAATGATTCCAGAATTCGCGGCAGACTGTGTCCTTCGCTGATTGGCCGAGGCAACCTTGATGACATCATCGCCATGGCAACCATTATGACATCTATGTCGATACTGTACCCGTCGCTGAATCAGAAACGTGGGATTTCTACGTCCTTTATGACATCATCGTCGCTGTGCCTGTTGCTGATTGGTCGAGGCCGCCAGGCCTCAATATAGAATGTCAGGAGGACTGATCAATATAAAGGTATCAGGAGGACTGATCAACATAGAAGTGTCAGGAGGACTGATCAACATAGAAGTGTCACGAGGACTGATCAATATAGAAGTGTCAGGAGGACTGATCAATATAGAAGTGTCAGGAGGACTGATCAATATAGAAGTGTCAGGAGGACTGATCAATATAGAAGTGTCAGGAGGACTGATCAATATAGAAGTGTCAGGAGGACTGATCAATATAGAAGTGTCAGGAGGACTGATCAATATAGAAGTGTCAGGAGGACTGATCAATATAGAAGTGTCAGGAGGACTGATCAATATAGAGGTATCAGGAGGACTGATCAATATAGAAGTGTCAGGAGGACTGATCAATATAGAAGTGTCAGGAGGACTGATCAATATAGAAGTGTCAGGAGGACTGATCAATATAGAGGTGTCAGGAGGACTGATCAATATAGAGGTATCAGGAGGACTGATCAATATAGAGGTATCAGGAGGATTTATCAATATAGAGGTGTCAGGAGGACTGATCAATATAGAAGTGTCAGGAGGACTGATCAATATAGAAGTGTCAGGAGGACTGATCAATATAGAAGTGTCAGGAGGACTGATCAATATAGAAGTGTCAGGAGGACTGATCAATATAGAAGTGTCAGGAGGACTGATCAATATAGAGGTATCAGGAGGACTGATCAATATAGAAGTGTCAGGAGGACTGATCAATATAGAAGTGTCAGGAGGACTGATCAATATAGAAGTGTCAGGAGGACTGATCAATATAGAAGTGTCAGGAGGACTGATCAATATAGAAGTGTCAGGAGGACTGATCAATATAGAAGTGTCAGGAGGACTGATCAATATAGAAGTGTCAGGAAGACTGATCAATATAGAAGTGTCAGGAGGACTGATCAATATAGAGGTATCAGGAGGACTGATCAATATAGATCAAGAGGATTAAAGACAATGCCGGTATGGACAAAAAAAGGGGGGTGGAAAAGAGGGAAGGAGGGGGGGGGGGGAAGGGAAAGGGGGAAGAGGGGGAGGAGGAGGAGGGAAAGGGGGGAAAAAAGGGGTGATTCCATTAAAAGGCCAATTATACTAGCCAAGAAAATGGTAACTACTACTGGACAAAAATTACATTGTGGGTACAAATGCATATTAGCAAAAAAATAAATAAATAAATAATTGCATGCTCAAAAAATATGTAAAATGATGTCGGACAGAATCATTATGCACATTAAAAGTAAAAATAGTAGAATGAATGTGAAAACATATAAATATATAATATGTGTGGTGCAAAAAAGGGGAGGGGGTGGAAAGAGGATGGGAGAATGCATACGAAAATAAAACGTACATTAGTTGTTATTATGGGATATACATACAGCCAGGGGCTGGCTGGCACTTTTCAACCTGGGGGGCAATCACAAGGCAGTGGCCCTTCAGTTGCGGTGGCCCTCCTTTTTCCTGCTTACCTCTGGCCATTGCATTAAAGCAGCAGACATAACAGGCTTTAAAAACATGCTGGTACAGAGATATGGAAACAGAACTGAGCTTGCTGCATAGATATGGGAGCAGAACTGAGCTTTCTCCAGAGATAAGGGAGCAGAACAGAGCTTACTACAGAGATATGGGAGCAGAACGGAGCTTACTACAGAGATATGGGAGCAGAACGGAGCTTACTACAGACATATGGGAGCAGAACAGAGCTTACCACAGACATATGGGAGCAGAACAGAGCTTACAACAGAGATATGGGAGCAGAACGGAGCTTACTACAGAGATATGGGAGCAGAACGGAGCTTACTACAGACATATGGGAGCAGAACAGAGCTTACAACAGAGATATGGGAGCAGAACGGAGCTTACTACAGAGATATGGGAGCAGAACGGAGCTTACTATGAGATATGGGAGCAGAACTGATCTTACTCCAGAGATAAGGGAGCAGAACAGAGCTTACTACAGAGATATGGGAGCAGAACGGAGCTTACTACAGAGATATGGGAGCAGAACAGAGCTTACTATGAGATATGGGAGCAGAACAGAGCTTACTATGAGATATGGGAGCAGAACAGAGCTTACTACAGAGATATGGGAGCAGAATCGAGCTTACTACAGAGATATGGGAGCAGAACCGAGCTTACTACAGACATATGGGAGCAGAACAGAGCTTACTACAGAGATATGGGAGCAGAACGGAGCTTACTACAGAGATATTGGAGCAGAACGGAGCTTACTACAGACATATGGGAGCAGAACAGAGGTTACTACAGAGATATGGGAGCAGAACAGAGCTTACTATGAGATATGGGAGCAGAACAGAGCTTACTACAGAGATATGGGAGCAGAACAGAGCTTACTATGAGATATGGGAGCAGAACAGAGCTTACTACAGAGATATGGGAGCAGAACAGAGCTTACTATGAGATATGGGAGCAGAACTGATCTTACTCCAGAGATAAGGGAGCAGAACAGAACTTACTACAGAGATATGGGAGCAGAACGGAGCTTACTACAGACATATGGGAGCAGAACGGAGCTTACTATGAGATATGGGAGCAGAACTGATCTTACTCCAGAGATAAGTGAGCAGAACAGAGCTTACTACAGAGATATGGGAGCAGAATGGAGCTTACTACAGACATATGGGAGCAGAACAGAGCTTACTACAGAGATATGGGAGCAGAACCGAGTTTACTCCAGAGATAAGGGAGCAGAACAGAGCTTACTACAGAGATATTGGAGCAGAACGGAGCTTACTACAGACATATGGGAGCAGAACAGAGGTTACTACAGAGATATGGGAGCAGAACAGAGCTTACTATGAGATATGGGAGCAGAACAGAGCTTACTACAGAGATATGGGAGCAGAACAGAGCTTACTATGAGATATGGAAGCAGAACTGATCTTACTACAGACATATGGGAGCAGAACAGCGCTTACTACAGAGATATGGGAGCAGAACAGAGCTTACTATGAGATATGGGAGCAGAACTGATCTTACTCCAGAGATATGGGAGCAGAACAGAGCTTACTACAGAGATATGGGAGCAGAACTGATCTTACTCCAGAGATATGGGAGCAGAACAGAGCTTACTACAGACATATGGGAACTGAACGGAGCTTACTACAGAGCAGTGGCGTAACTAAAAATTATGGGCCCCGCTGCGAACTGTCAAATGGGGTCCCCCCATGCCAAAATATATAGATGAATTAGAAATGGCGACACACGCAATTGTCATCTGCATTAGTAATACATGCACCATTACATAATTAGTTGTAGGCTGGGTTCACAAGAGTGAAGTTTACATTCTGTATACACACCACAACCTCCAGCCTCGCGGAGGGTATCCCTCCTGTAAACCCAGCCTGACGGGGTCAACCCCTTATAAATGGAAGTGTGCTCCTCTAAACCATGTAATGACTGCCAATCCTCCAACCGTAAGTGGTGAATTTCCAGAGCTGGGAAATGGGAGCTCAATATTAGAACACGTCAACTTTAGTTCCCATCCCGCCTCAAGGAAGTATGGCAGACAGATGTGATAAGACTATTAGAAAAACTACTGCCACACACACAGCAGTACGTACTGGCAGAAGTGTGAGGGCATTAGTGCCTGTGTATGGACATGTTAGTGCCTCTTAGCTTCTGGCAATGTTTTACCTCAGCTCACATTTGGGCCATACCATTGTAAAACAGGTAGACACATTTACCCACTGACCCTACTATTCATAAGGAACTGCTGTCTACCCCTTAGTTGCCACTGTATATAGTCAGGGTGGGAATGTGGGCTACAGAACAACACAGGGCGATGACACTGCTACCTGAACCCTTCAGCTGCCCTACTATGTGCAGGGAATAAAACCAGTACAAAGTATGGCAGCCTCCCTGCAGAGCTGTCCAGGGCCGTACTGGAACAAAAAAGGAGCAATGCCACACAAACCCCACCAGCCCACAGACTATAACACTCCCCGACACCCGATCAGTGGATTTTCCTATACTGTGTTGTGTTCTTCAACGCTCCTCTTAAAGGCGTTATTGGAAGAGCTATGTTTGAATGCCGTCGCAGTGCGCACGATTGATCGCTTCTTTAGAGCGCCGGTTCTCGAGATCATGGGGGTCCCAGCGTTCGGACCCCAGCAACTACAAAGTTCTCGGGAAAGGGAATTACTTGGTATAATCCATTTAAATGTGTTTTCCAATATATATATATATTTTATTTTCCCATAGTATTCCTGAAAATAATAAACCAATATTAACCCTCCCAAAGACCAATGTTGCCTATCCGAGAACAGGACAGGAGGAGTGGTACTGTGCATTGTATATATACAGGACAGGAGGAGTGGTACTGTGCATTGTATATATACATGACAGGAGGAGTGGTACTGTGCAGTGTATATATACAGGAGGAGTGGTACTGTGCAGTGTATATATACAGGAGGAGTGGTACTGTGCAGTGTATATATACAGGACAGGAGGAGTGGTACTGTGCATTGTATATATACAGGACAGGAGGAGTGGTACTGTGCATTGTATATATACAGGACAGGAGGAGTGGTACTGTGCAGTGTATATATACAGGAGGAGTGGTACTGTGCAGTGTATATATACAGGACAGGAGGAGTGGTACTGTGCAGTGTATATATACAGGACAGGAGGAGCGGTACTGTGCAGTGTATATATACAGAAGTGGTACTGTGCAGTGTATATATACAGGAGGATTGGTACTGTGCAGTGTATATATACAGGACAGGAGGAGAGGTACTGTGCAGTGTATATATACAGGGCAGTGGTACTGTGCTGTGTATATATACAGAAGTGGTACTGTGCAGTGTATATATACAGGAGGAGTGGTACTGTGCAGTGTATATATACAGGACAGGAGGAGCGGTACTGTGCAGTGTATATATACAGAAGTGGTACTGTGCAGTGTATATATACAGGAGGATTGGTACTGTGCAGTGTATATATACAGGACAGGAGGAGTGGCACTGTGTGGTGTATATATACAGGAGGAGTGGTACTGTGCAGTGTATATATACAGGACAGGAGGAGTGGTACTGTGCAGTGTATATATACAGCAGGAGTGGTACTGTGCAGTGTATATATACAGGAGGAGTGGTACTGTGCAGTGTATATATACAGGACAGGAGGAGCGGTACTGTGCAGTGTATATATACAGAAGTGGTACTGTGCAGTGTATATATACAGGAGGAGTGGTACTGTGCAGTGTATATATACAGGACAGGAGGAGTGGTACTGTGCAGTGTATATATACAGCAGGAGTGGTACTGTGCAGTGTATATATACAGGAGGAGAGGTACTGTGCAGTGTATATATACAGGGCAGTGGTACTGTGCTGTGTATATATACAGAAGTGGTACTGTGCAGTGTATATATACAGGAGGAGTGGTACTGTGCAGTGTATATATACAGGACAGGAGGAGTGGCACTGTGTGGTGTATATATACAGGACAGGAGGAGTGGCACTGTGCGGTGTACATACACAGATACTTAGATTTACGCCACGCAGGCTATATACAGTATATAAAACTGAGCAGCACCAAATATTTAAGGGCTTGTCCACTACTAGGACAACCCCTAAATGTTCGGCCCCGATAAATTAATAAAGCCTATACTCACCTCCTGTGCCAGCGCCGTTCCCACAGAGGCTGTGATGTGGTGTTGTGACACGTGATGCCCGGCACCAATCAGTGCTGGTGTCACTGTCTCAATCTTCGCACAATCTGAACATGAAGAGGTCGTCCGGGATCAAGCAGCTCACCCTGCACGTCCTCTTCATGTTCAGTTTGTCTGAAGGCGAAGACAGTGACACCAGCACTGATTGGTTCCGGGCATCACGTGTCATAACACCACATCACAGCCTCTGTGGGAACGGCGCTGGCACGGCAGGTGAGTATAGGTTTTATTAATTTATCGCGGCCGAACATTTAGTTTAAGACGAGGTTGTCCTAGTGGGAGACAATCCCTTTAAGCAGTGGACTCTTTATTAGCCCATATTCTCGGCCATATTCTCGGAGTCCACCGCACACACACAGGGAACCGTGGAATTACTGGGGCTCTGGCCTGTCGCAAAATGGCAGCGCCGGACACCCACGCAGCACTGCTGGGCACCGGAGACACCCGCAGCATCGGCCAGCAACCGCCAGGCATCCAGAGACACCCAGCAGCAGCACCAGACATGCACCAGCACAAGACCCCCCACACCATCACGCCGCACATCAGTGCCCCCCTCATCCTGGCCTGCAGCATCACCCCACTCCTGCCTCCTCCAGCAACGACCCTGAGACCCCCCTTCACTGCACCCAGTAAGCAATAAGACGCATGGACTATAAGAAGCACCACCATTTTATTAAAAAATATTTTTTTCTTATTTTTCTCCTCAAAATTTGGGGTGCGTCTTATAATCCGGAGCGTCTTATAATCCAACAATTACGTGTATATATATATATATATATGTATCCAAAAACGAGGCAGCACTCCATAGTTCAATATAAAAACGTGCAGGGTTTAATTTACCCACATATTCTAGCAACGTTTCAGCTCACAATGAGCTTTTCTCAAGCCTTGAGAAAAGCTCATTGTGAGCTGAAACGTTGCCAGAATATGTGGGTAACTTAAACCCTGCACGTTTTTATATTGAACTATGGAGTGCTGCCTCGTTTTTGGATACTTGCAATTGTGGATGATCGCTGGACTGATTGTCTTGGGGCCCTGCACCTGAAGATAAGTATTTCTGTGCTGTTCCCTTTTTCTACTCGCTATATATATATATATATATATATATATATATATATACATATATATATATATATATTCATATATATATATATATATATATATATATATATACACACACACACACACACATACATGCACGCACACACGTAGACACACACACACACACACATATACAGACACTCACACACATATCTATATATACACATACATAGACACACATACATACATGCACGCACACACACACACACACATAGACACACACACACACACGGTATGTATATACATACATACACATACATACATGCACGCGCGCACACACACACATACATAGACACACACACTCACTCACACATACATTATATAGGTGAAACCGCGACTGCGGTATGTACATTATATAGCTGATACCACTGTGTGTAATATACTGCGACCGCTATGTATAGCCCATAAAGGCCAGACGCTGTGTGTGTACAAATGTGTGTGTGTGTGTCTGTGTATGTATATATATATATACACACACACACGCACATAAACACTGCGGCTGACCTATATGGCCTATACACAGCGGTCGCAGTATATTACACACAGTGGTATCACCTATATAATGTACGTACCGCAGTTTCACCTATATAATGTATATACAACAGTATACAATATACATTAGACAGGTCAAACTGCAAATGCTGCATATACTTACAAAAGGTTTCATCTTGGTTCTCACCTGAGATAGTGGAGGATGAGGAGGGTCCACTGTCCAGCCGGCATCGGAGGTGCTAAGGGCGTGGGGCAGATGCCGGCCGGGGATTGGTGAGGAGAGCACTGTTCTCTGATGCTGGTTCTGGCCAGGGTCAGACACGGTGAGGCTCAGGTGTCTCTGTGTGTGGTGGCGGCCTTTTCAAACCTTTGCACAGGCCCTGGTGCGTGCGCTCTCCTGTTTGCCTTCACTGACAAAAGCTGCAGCCGTGTACGCAAGCACAAATGAGGGCTGTGCTCATGTGGGCCGCCACGGCCTTGGTCAGCGCGTTCAGCAAAAGAGCACGCACCAGGGCCTGTGCAGAGGATTTAGAGGGCCGGTGGCCCATTTTGTAGCTCTGCGTGCTTAGGGGTCCCTTAACACTCCGGGCCCTGCTGCAACCTCTGTAGTTACGCCCCTGATAGTGGTATACCATAGGCACAGATATACAATGTTACATACACTGGATGGATCAATCCTGCACCTGGCCCAGAACATACATGCACTGTATATATACAGGGCCATGTATATAGCATGTGATGTCTGGTCACCAGCATCAGGCTTGATCACTCCAGTGCTGGATTCTGTAGACAGTCTGTGCTCACTCTCGGTATAGGGAGATTTATTGCAGGAGGCTGAACTTTCCTGCAGTCTGGGGACCCTGGAGCCGATGACCTGGCACTGACAGGGTGAAAGTTCAGACTCCTGCAATAAATCTGTGAGCATCAGCAGAGCGGCCACTGATACTATAGAGACCGGCCCTGGACTTATCAGGAGGTGAGCAGCAGCGTTCACCTCCTCACCACACAGAGCTGAAGGTACTCACTGATGTCTGGGCCATCCACATGCAGATCTCCAGCAGTTACATGCAGCAGTGTTCCTGTACCTCTGCAGCCGGCGCACACAGGGAGAAGGGGGCGTGTCTGCAGCTCCACTGTGAGGCAGCTGCCAGGACATAGAGAACACAGCACCGGCCACCAGCAGCCCGAATCAGCTGCTTGGTGACCGGCCCGGGGGGCACATGCCCCTTTTCCACCCGGCCCAGCCCGCGCCTGCTTGTATGTCTATGAGAACTCTGAATGAGATGACAGGTGAGTAAATGAGTATAAGGAATAAACATAAATCCCTGATTGATGAGGGGTTCCGTTAGGTGTGGTCCTCTGTATGTGACAGAAGACATTATTCAGCGCAGTTTGAGCTGAATTAGGTGGAGTGATTGAGATAAGGGATTTTCTTCTTGTAAAAATCAACTGAAAGTGAAAGGAAAAGAAACAACAATCCCTGAATGAGCATGTATGTATGAGTGATCACATAAGTATCATTACTTATCTAACTGTTGTTTATTGTCCAGGATGAATGAGTTGTGGATATTTTAATGTACATTTAATTTACATCTGAGATTCAGTGAAACCCGTGTTATGTGTGGTTTGACATTGGATAGGTTTCTATATGTGTTTTGGCTGGACGCGGTCAGAATCAACTTATTCAAGTTATGCAGTGATCTGCTTGTATAGAGAAACTGTTTTTAATTCCGAGAGAATGAATGTTTTGTAGAGATTAAGTCTGAAAACTGCTGCATTCTGTTTCTGTGTGTGTAAGACAAGCTCTTATCTGTGTTTACATTTGATGGGAGGGGCGAACCCCTGTGCGAATTGTTTTTGATTTTCTCCTCCTTGTGATGCGGGCCAGAGAAAGGGGGGGTCCATGCAGCTGCGCTGAAGAATATGGAGCTGTGCATATTCTGTCCTTGGTTTACTACGCGCTAAGAGATTTGTGTTTAAAGCAATAGTACTGTATGTATTGAAGTAGAAAGAAATATCGTAAGTTCAAGTTGGAATTTGAAAGTGAAAGAATTGTGCCTATTTTAGAGGAAGCTTGTAAGTGATTGAAAAGATTGGTAAAAGATTCTCCTGCTTCAAGTTGAGTGATTGATATAGCGAATTGAGGATCAGCAGAGGAGGTAGCCAACTGCACGGCTGATGTAGTGTACGGAGTGACCTGCTACAGTCAGTCTACGGCATTAGATGGTGTAACCTTGCCGTCCATGGAGCTGTGCTAGCCAGCTGATTTACCGAGTGGTAGGTAGTGAACCTGCTTGGTAAAAGCCTTTAAGTCCACCGAGTGGTAGGTAGTGCACCTGCTCGGTGCCACCGAGTGGTAGGTAGGGAACCTGCTCGGTGTTGTTGAGCGGATAAGTTGAAGCCATGGGCAACTTATTCTGTGTGCAGTCAGGGCCCCCAATGGGATCCAAAAACCGCTGTACAGATTGGAAAAAGGAAGCAGTGAAAGATGTGAGACCAATATTGAAACAGGCAAAAATGCCAGTGAGTGGATGGATGTTTGGATGTTCAAAAAGGCACAGACAAATGAGGAAAATAGCATGTGAATAAATGGCATCTGAGAGAGTGCAGCAGGACGGAAGTAAGGTGTATTATGAATGTTTTGATGCTTAAAAGTCCGACTATGACCGACACATTACTGCTACGGTCATACCTTTGTATAACCAGAGACCAAGACAAGACAGATGGACTTGTAAACATTGCGGTCAGACAAACCCAGACTGGAGAAATACTTGTATGATCTGTGATGTAACCCAACCCAAGTGAATTACACTGAATCCTCTCCAGACAAGATCACATATAGTGACATAAGAAGCTGACACAGGATTGTGGTTAATGGGTAGTGGGGACATTAACTTTTGGGAGTAAGCTGACAGTAATCCTTTTGGGAAGGAGCTGTAGACCGGCATGTCATGTCACCCCCACCACCAGAGAACCAACCACATCAGGTAGTGTAAGACAGATACAGGAGTATTATCCCTGGAAGTCCTTTGACTAGCTAGCTACGCTAAAAGAATTGGCTGACCCTGAGAACAAACCTTTCCCATTTTACAGACAAAGACAATATGATGGACGTATAAGTGCACCTGAGCAGACCTAGAGAGTTGGTGAGCACCAAAGCAGGTGACGTACTAGGATGCAAATTAAGACTTTTACAGATGTGACTAAAGGAGAGAGAGTAGAGATGTACTCTGGACGGTTACAGCTGAAATGGGCAGACATAGGGTACAGTCCAGTAAACCCACTTGACGTTAAAATATTGGTAAATACATTCATTGACGGTATGACAAAAGGCTTACGAGACGCAGTACAGACAGCCAGACCTAAATGGAGAAATGTAGATCCAAAGACCTCCTGAAGGTTGCTCAGGAGTTGAAGAAATTAGGACAATAAGACAACGTGTCATGTATGCTGGAGCACAAGGAAAACAGTAGAGACGTAGTAAGGGACCTAAGGACTTAGAAACAGTGAAGTGCTGGAATTGTGGAGAAAATGGACACTCAGACCAATCTTCCACCTCCTTCACCTTCAGACTAGGAAACTGACAACCCAGTGACAAATGTGTGCCCTGTTCTTGTCCCCTCTGGACCTGGTCCTGCCTTGATGACCACCATACCAATGCTGGGAGGGAAATAGACAGAATTCTTGAACGACACTGGGGCAGTTGGGACACTTGTGACTAGTACACAAAGACTTGATACTGCCAGACATGATTACTGACGAGACTGTGGAATACGTGAGGGTAGGGGGACAAGCGACTGAAGCCCCTATGACTAAACAAGAAAAGACTAGAGTCACGAGACAGCCAAGAGGTGCTTACAAACTTATTGTTAGTGACAATACCCCTATGAATTTGCTGGGAGCAGAGTTGAGTGCTGTCTAGGCACTATACAGTGCTCTCCTGAGGGTATTACAGTCACAAGTCCCCTTTTCATATAAACACTTGGGGCAGAGGGACGCCAGGGTCTTCCACGTGCACATTATACCACAGGTAAATCATGCCCTATTGTAGTTATACTTAAATCCATTCATTTGCCAGTTTAGTAGTTTCCTTACACAAGATGGTATAGTTACTGTGTATTTCTAGGTTGTCTTCATATGATATATAGTTTTTTAGCCATTCATTATATTGGCTGAAACCATAGTCACTGTTTATTTGTCTTTTCCACTTCTCATACCTTATCGCAGGCAACTTGCATTGATATTTGGCATTTTTCAAATCCCTTCTTTTTGTATTCGGAACTGTTAGTTATGGATTTATATAGGGCTGCTACTTTCTTAGAATAAGCTTGTGCTTTGCTGTGGCCTATGGCATTGTGCTCCCCCGTTTTATGACTCAGTATCTTTCGTAATTATATATATATAATTTTCTTTTGGTTACATTTTGTGAATCAAATTTAGATTTTTTTAAGGGGTACTCTACCCAATCAAATACGGGTAGAAATATTTGGACATTAATGTGTGACTTATATAAACACTTGTGTAATATTGCAGAAATGGTGTATATGGCAAGAGTAGTGAAAGTAACACCTGACACCAGAATGTCTGAGGACAGGGAAAAGAGTCAGGTACCAGACACCGTTTGGGCAAGGGGAAAATCTGTTATGGGTCGACTGCCCATTCCCCCTGTCATGATAAATCAAGAGAAGTAATCACTCCTCTTTGGTTAAGGCAATACCCCTTAAGTCTAGTGAAATCAATGGCCCTGAGCAGGGATATTAAAGAGTATGTTAAGGCAGGGATTCTAGTGCAGAGATATTCCCCCTGCAACACCCCTTTGTATCCCATTAAGAAAAAAAGGACCCAAGGGTTCCCCTGACACTTACAGAATAGTTCATGACTAACGAGCTATTAATGATGTTACAGTGAGTGTGACCTCAACTGTCCCTAACACACACACACCGTACGGGCACAGATCCCAGCGACGTCAAAATGTTTCACCATTATTGATTTGGCAAATGCATTCTTCTCTGTACCACTGCACTTTGACTGTCAGTATCTTTTTTCTTTCACAATACTGTAGGACGGTCCTCCCACAAAGGGGGAAAGAACTCCCCAACCATCTATTCAACAGCGATGGTAGGGATTCTTGAGCAGTGGCAACCACCTCATCCACAGATTGTACTACTACAGTACGTGGATGACCTCTTGCTCTGCTGCCCGGACCAGATGTCCGGAAGCTACAGTTTCCTTGCTGTGTTTTTTTTTGGCAGAAAAGGGTTGCAGAGTCTCACGTGACAAATTACAGTATTGCAAACAAAAGGTGACATTTTTAGGACATTGTATTGCTGAAGGTACAAGACACCTGACTGAAGACAGAAAACAGGCAATACAAATCTCCCTTTACCCAGGTCACACCAGCATCTACGCACTTTTCTAGGTTTGGTGACCTACTGTAGGCCTTGGATAAGGTCTGCTTCACAAATGATGCACCCACTCTATGACTGTTTGCCATCAGAACCCTACAATCTCACTCAAGAAGCAATTGATTCCTTCCACTCTCTCAAGCTGCTCATTGTGTCAGACATTCCAAACTATGATCAGCCATTTTTCTTATTTTGCACAGAGCAAGGTGGACATGCTACCGCAGTACTAACACTACAACATGGAAAGAAACAGAGACCGATAGGTTACTACTTAGCACAATTAGACCCCGTGATTAGAGGGTCTTCTACATGTGTACGTGCTGTAAGAGCTGCTGTATTACTGAAAGGCATGTGAGATCACACTGACTTTTTCTTTTTGACAATTTGTTCCCCACGTGACATTAATGCCATACTCGTACAAGTTCAACCAAAACACCTGTCTATGGATAGACAGATCAGACTTGAATGTGCTCTAATACTAATTCCTGAATATGTCACCCTCAAAAGACATAATGTTCTGAATCCAGCCACTCATCTGCCTGTGGATTCAGAAAAGGGGGAATTGGTGACAGCATTGGCAGGTGGGAAAGAGAACATGACATGACGTTGACATGACGCACGAACATGACTGCATAGGAACTGATGAGTCAGGAAAAAAACCTGTTCCTAATGCATATTTTGAGGTTTTTTATTTTTGTAGATGGCTCCAGATACCACCAGAATGGGCGACTCTACATTGGATATGCAGTAGTATCCTCACATGAGGTAATCCGAGCTGAACCACTCGCTCCTCACATGTCGGTGCAGGAGGCAGAGTTGAAGGCACTCACTGAGGCGTGTAGAGCTGCTGCAGGTAAAGTCGCTAACAGTTACACAGTTTCAAATTGTGCATGGGGAATATCCCATGAATATTGCCCTATCTGGAGAAGCAGAGCGTTTCTTACATCAGCCGGTAAGCCCATTAAAAAAAAAAACGTAGAGCTGGTGAAACAATTAGTGGAGGTATTGACGTTATCAGTCCAGGTTGGCATCGTCAAGGTAAAAAGCACACACGGACGGTGACTCAGTGGAGGAAAAGGGCAACAGAAGGACGGACGAGGCTGCTAAAGTAGCAGCAAGGCGGCCTAGGGAGCAGTGGATGGTGGCGGGGAGTCAGCGTATTCCAGCCACACTGAGCCTAGATGTCCTGAAATCCCTCCAGCTGCCCAAACAGAGAAGGAACACTGGGAGAATGGGAGCTGAGCTTGTAAGAGGGTGAACTGTAGTCCCACTGAGAGGGCACTAGGACCCTGTGGTTTTTGCCTATTGCAGAAGAGAACAGACCGTGCAAAACTCTCAGAGACAATGTGTGCTGCTGGGTGGGGTCTAGTGTCTCGTGTGTAAAGTGAAACTAGGAAGTGAGAGCTGGGAGAGAAAAAGGCGGGAAACAAAGGCAGAAGCTGCTGTGATATCTTAAAGAGAGACTGTGTGTGGATTTACTGCAAGTGTTTTTGGAGGAAAAGAAGCTTTTGAGAGACTTTTTGTTGCTAACGTTCCCCTGGAGAAGAACTAACCTTTTGTTTAACTCTGTGAGAGACTTGTGTGGCTAACGTTTCCTGGAGAGGAGTTAACCCTTTATTTAACAAAAGACTGAGACTTTACTAAGAACCCAGTACGTATTTGGAAGTCTGTGGATTCCCTGTGCATTGAGTGGAGAACCAAGTCTGGACAGACTGCTGATACAGAGACGGACGGATTGTCGTGGAAGCATTCCTAGGAGCTACAGAAGCAGAGACAACATCGTGAGACCACTAACTAAGTCCCCGGCGTTTGGGCTCGGCATCGGCCGACAAGACAAGAGGAGTTTGCTGTAACTTATTGGCGCTGAAGATATGAACTGGCTGCAGCCTGTGCGGATTCCTGCCTGAGAGGAAATCCATCTCAGGATACGGTACCATAGTTATAGATACCCGGGTATCTCTGCTCAGAGTGTTAGATTGTTACTTTAGAGGTGTATCTTATATTAGAGTTGTGTAAGTTATACTCAATGTGCCATTCCAGGGGCTCCCTTAATAACACTACATTCAATTTACACTTGTTCCTGTTTTTAGTTGCCTGTTAGGTAAATTTCTTACTAGTCTGTTGTAGTATACAGTTCTCAGGAGACCTTGGAGTGGCACAGTGATTTCAGCTGCTGCTGAATTAGTGTATCTTTGGGGTGCATCTGTCTTAATATTCTCCATATTGCCTTGATTATTTTGCCTTTGAGTAAATACCGTTGGAGATTTCTGCCTTGATCTTGGTTTGTGACTCACTGGATCTTATTCGGACCTCTGGTCATTACATTTTTGGCGTAGTCGGCAGGATCCAGTGTTTGTCATGGACGAGGGCGAGGGTGGAAATGACCCCGCTGTATCCGCATCCTCCTCGGGGGTTGGGGTTCCCCTGGCAGCCGCGGCGACTTCAGGAGGGTATGTGCCTGTAGGAGCTTTACTTCAGCACATGCCGAAATACGATGGGCGCAATATGGCGTTGCAAGATTGGGCTGAGAGAATCCGGAGTATTCTGCGCATGTGTAATTTGACCCCCGCGTTACGCGCTGAGCTGGCATTAAATGCACTGGAGGGTGATATTAGGCGTATGGTGATGGTGCGCCCAGAATCAGAGAGGGATACATTAGAAAAGATTTTGGAACTGTTAGAGGGGAGTTTGGGGGGCCGAGCGCGCGTGGCCCAGCTTCGGTCCCTATTCTTTAATCGTCCCCAGAGAGAGTGTGAGTCCCTGATGCAGTACTCTAATATTTTGCAAGAGATGTTGAATGAGATGCAGCGACTAGACCCGGGGGCCATGGGGGCATTCCGGGAGGTAGACCGCTTGCTCCGGGACCAATTCATCACCGGTGTAGCCAATAGACTTCTCCGGGACAAACTGTTGGAAATGGCCCGGGTTGCACCAGAGTTATCTTTCTGGCAGATTTACCGAGCTGCAGTGGAAAGGGAAGAGAAATCGGCCTATGTTCCCGAGGGGTCAGTGAACAGTGCCCAGCTGGAGGAAGGTGGTTCATCAGGGTCGGGGGGAGAGGGGCTGGTAAGCGTGGTACAAGCTCTGCATGCTGAGGTGAAGGAGTTGAAGCTGAAATTGTCTCAACTGACAGTTGATCCCGCCTCTACCCCCTCGCGGGAACCTCCTGCCTCACCCCCTGGAAAGGTGACCCCGCAAATGGCCAGGTCGTCCTATCAGAATGAGTCAAGCCCTTGCCCACGAGGAACAATCACCTGCTGGAAGTGTGGCCGCCAGGGACACATCTCGCGTTACTGCCGGGCGCTTACAGCCCCAGAAACCCCGTCGCCGGCTTTAAACTTCCGGCCGCTGCCATGAGAGGGCAAGCAGCAGCGGCCCCACCCACACAAAGCCCTCGACGGAATGAACAAGATTTGTTTGCATGTAGTCCAGTGATAGAAGCAGAGTTTGAAGGGCGGAAGATGAGGTGCTTGGTTGACACGGGATCCGAATGTACTATAATGCCTCTAGAAGTATATGAGAGATACTTCAGTCGACTAGTGATTCCAGAGGATGGCCGAGTGATACGACTGACCGCCGCAAATAATGGTCAATTGTCAGTAAAAGGGATCGTGTGGATGCAACTAAAAATGTTTGGTCAAGAGCTGGGGCAGAAAGGGGTAGTACTGGTGGATCACCCCCCTAGAAGAGGGATGGAAGTGACGCTCGGAATGAACGTGCTGCGAGATTTGAATCACCAGATGTATGCCAGTGAAGGACCCCGATACTGGGCCCGTGCGACAAGACACCGACCCACACAGAGAATTCTACACCGTCTAGTGCTGAGTTGCGACTTGCTGAAAAGTGCGGTCCCAGGTGGCCGGGTGGGCCGGGTCCGAGTGACTTCGAGGGCCCCGATCCTGCTGGGACCCAGACAAGAGGAACTCTTAATGCTGCCTGTGGGAGCTGCACAGAGATTGAATGGGCTTGAAGTGCTACTTGAGCCCGCCCGAGAGGGTTCCTCATTTGCCAAGGTACATGTGGCCCGTTCTTTGGCGATTGTGAAGAATGGACGAGTACCGGTCCGATGCATCAATGTTTTAGATGAAGCTGTTGCAATTCCCGCTGGGACCACACTGGCTGAACTGTTCGTACCGGCAGAGAAGGTGCCGGAAAATGCAGGGTTCGAATTGCGACCAGACCAACAGTCATCCTGGACATTCGCGGTCGAGGTAGGCCGGACTGAACCTCCTACGGAGGAATGGAATGTTCATGTGATCATGGAGCAGATGGGAGTGGATCGGGAGAAGCTGACCCCCGTGCAGTTGGAGCAGTTGGAGAGAGTTTTGTGGGAACATCAAGAGACCTTTTCCCGACATGGAGAGGACTTCGGGTGTACCCAGACGATTGAGCATGAGATTCCAACGGGGGATACTCCACCCATTAGAGAAAGATATCGCCAAATTCCTCCGGCGCTCTATCAAGAGGTGAAGAGCATGGTGGCCAGTATGCTGGACAACCAAGTGATCCGAGAGAGCCGGAGTCCCTGGGCGGCCCCTGTAGTCTTGGTCCGCAAGAAGGATGGGACACTCCGATTTTGTGTGGACTATCGGAAATTGAATGCCCACACCGTACGGGACGCATATCCTTTACCCCGTATTGAAGAATCCCTGTCGGCCCTGGGTCGGGCCAAGTATTTCTCAACGTTGGATTTGGCAAGCGGGTACTGGCAGGTCCCAATGGCTGAAAAAGATCGGGCCAAGACGGCGTTTGTATTGCCAATGGGGCTCTTTGAGTTCAACCGGATGCCCTTTGGCCTCGCTACCGCCCCGGGAACCTTCCAACGCCTGATGGAACATTGCTTGGGCGATCTAAATTTTGAATCAGTCCTGATATATTTGGACGACATTGTGGTGTTCGGAACCTCATTTGAAGATCATCTGGAGAAGCTGCGTCAAGTTCTCCGGCGGCTCAAGAGCTACGGCCTGAAAATAAAGCCAAAAAAATGTCAGCTGTTACGAAACCAGATTGAATATTTGGGGCATCTGGTGACCCCGGACGGGGTACTACCTTTAGCCAGTAAGATTAAGGCGGTACAAGAGTGGCCACCTCCTTGTGACCTGCGAGAAGTGCGGGCCTTCCTGGGCCTAGCAGGAAACTATCGGCGGTTTGTGCCTAAATTCTCACAAGTGGTGAGTCCCTTGAATGAACGTTTGAGAGGCACAGCGCTGGGTCCTCGAAATCGCCCCATTCCATGGGGGCCCCTACAGAAAAAGGCATTTGATGGAGTGAAAACCGCCCTAACGAGTGCCCCATTGCTGGCCTACGCCCGGTTTGACACCCCTTTTTTGTTGTATACCGATGGTAGTCTTCATGGGTTGGGGGCAGTACTAGCACAGGTGCAGGACGGCCGAGAACGAGTGATTTCTTATGGCAGCAGATCTTTAAGAGACTCCGAGCGAAATCCGGCTAACTACAGCTCATTCCGGCTGGAATTGCTGGCCCTGGTGTGGGCAATGACAGAACGCTTCGCCGAGTATCTAACAGGAGCTGAGGTGCTAGTCATGACAGATAACAACCCGCTAGCTCACTTAGAGAATGCAAAACTGGGGGCGTTGGAGCAGCGGTGGGTCGCCAGACTGGCCAAGTTCAATTACCGCATTAAATTTCGCTCTGGTCGAGAGAACGGCAATGCAGATGCATTGTCAAGAGTGCCCCTTGGGTCATCCGGGGAAGATGTTGATGAACAACTTGAGGATACTGAAACTCCAGCTTTGGGGCAAATACCTATCTTCCAAAGTGTGGTACACTCAAGTGGGGTGGCCACCGGGATGCCCTGTGTCCTGGGTAAAACACCCTCAGATTGGACAAGAGTCCAGGATGAGTGTCCGGACGTTGCACTTGTGCGCCGTTGGGTACAAAACAAGGCCTGGCCCAGTGCAGAGGACAAGGCTCAGTTGTCCATGGAAGGAATGAAACTCCTTCGACAATGGGATAAATTGTGTGTGGAACAAGGTCTTTTGTATCGTAAGGTGTACCTGCCATCGGAGCTGCAGCATCGGTACCAACTGATAATTCCTGTGGGGATGGGGCCGGTGGTCGCTCGTGAGGCGCATGAGAAGGGGGCCCATTTTGGAAGTGAAAAGACACTTCAGTGGTTGCAGCGAGTCCTCTACTGCCCTGAGTTGGGAGGGATGGTGGCCGACGCGTGTCGGCAGTGCTGAATTTGTGGGCTCAACAAAAGCCCTGAGCAGCGGGCTCCCACACAGTCTATTAAGACTTCAGCTCCACTGGAACTACTCATGATTGACTACGTGTTGATAGGGTACTCTACATCAGGGTACTCCTACTGCCTGGTGATGACAGATCACTTTACCAAGTATGCTGTAGCGGTGCCGACAAGAGATCAGACGGCCAAGTCGGCGGCTGAGGCAGTGTGCCGACATTTCTTCCAAGTGTTCGGGTGTCCGCAGAGAATACATTCAGATCAAGGGGCCTGCTTTCAGGGAACGCTGATGAAAGAGTTGCACCAGCTCTATGGTATCGAGCAGTCGAGAACAACGCCTTACCACCCTCAGGGTAACGGGGCGTGTGAGCGTTTTAATCGGACCCTGTTGCAAATGTTGAGGTCCTTAGAGAGTCAGCAACAGACATGCTGGCCTGAGTATCTCCCCGAATTGATGTTACAATAACAGGGTGCACAGTACTACTGGTTACTCACCACACATGTTGATGTTTGGTAGACCTGGCCGAGACATTGAGGATTTGAGCATGCCAGATCCCTCCTCCGCCCCCCTTCGGACTGCATCCGAGTGGGTACGAGAGCATCGGCGGCGGTTGAGGGTGGTGCATCAGGTGGTGGGTGACCGCCTTCGCCAGGTGGTCCATAAGGACACGCGACCTGTACAAACAGAGCTGTTCTCTCCGGGAGACAGAGTGTTGGTGAGGACAAAACGACGGTCAGGAAAGCTGAGTGACCGATGGGAGGCGATACCGTATCTGATAAAAAAACAGGTGAACCCTGAGATTCCAGTGTACGAGGTCGAACCGGTGGGGACAGGGGGGCCAACCCGTAATTTGCATCGTAACATGTTACAGCGGTGCTGGTTTGAAGATTCGGCGCCTACCCCCCTAGAGCCAGAGGCCATGTTTCAAGGGGCGGAAGCTCTGAATGATCTTGAGTTTGATGGTGTGCTTACTCCTGCGCCTGCTTATTTGCCCCCTGTGACCGATCTGGCCTCGGGTGATGAGAATGTTGGGGATATGGAGGATGTTGTTGAGGAGAGTGCATCAGGTCAACTGCTTGGTCCTGACGCTGTATCACAGGACATCGAGCCGCAGGAGGAGACAACTCCACTTACGCCCACTAACACGACCATGGAAGAGACTCTAGCTCCCTCTAAGGTCGCACCTGTTGATGTAGGACTCAGGAGAACTACACGATCTACGGCAGGAATACCGCCTCAGCGATATGCTCAAGATGAATTTGAGTGGGAAGGTATGTCGAGGACGCCAACCTCTAGTGGGGTGGCATGTAAGAGGGTGAACTGTAGTCCCACTGAGAGGGCACTAGGACCCTGTGGTTTTTGCCTATTGCAGAAGAGAACAGACCGTGCAAAACTCTCAGAGACAATGTGTGCTGCTGGGTGGGGTCTAGTGTCTCGTGTGTAAAGTGAAACTAGGAAGTGAGAGCTGGGAGAGAAAAAGGCGGGAAACAAAGGCAGAAGCTGCTGTGATATCTTAAAGAGAGACTGTGTGTGGATTTACTGCAAGTGTTTTTGGAGGAAAAGAAGCTTTTGAGAGACTTTTTGTTGCTAACGTTCCCCTGGAGAAGAACTAACCTTTTGTTTAACTCTGTGAGAGACTTGTGTGGCTAACGTTTCCTGGAGAGGAGTTAACCCTTTATTTAACAAAAGACTGAGACTTTACTAAGAACCCAGTACGTATTTGGAAGTCTGTGGATTCCCTGTGCATTGAGTGGAGAACCAAGTCTGGACAGACTGCTGATACAGAGACGGACGGATTGTCGTGGAAGCATTCCTAGGAGCTACAGAAGCAGAGACAACATCGTGAGACCACTAACTAAGTCCCCGGCGTTTGGGCTCGGCATCGGCCGACAAGACAAGAGGAGTTTGCTGTAACTTATTGGCGCTGAAGATATGAACTGGCTGCAGCCTGTGCGGATTCCTGCCTGAGAGGAAATCCATCTCAGGATACGGTACCATAGTTATAGATACCCGGGTATCTCTGCTCAGAGTGTTAGATTGTTACTTTAGAGGTGTATCTTATATTAGAGTTGTGTAAGTTATACTCAATGTGCCATTCCAGGGGCTCCCTTAATAACACTACATTCAATTTACACTTGTTCCTGTTTTTAGTTGCCTGTTAGGTAAATTTCTTACTAGTCTGTTGTAGTATACAGTTCTCAGGAGACCTTGGAGTGGCACAGTGATTTCAGCTGCTGCTGAATTAGTGTATCTTTGGGGTGCATCTGTCTTAATATTCTCCATATTACCTTGATTATTTTGCCTTTGAGTAAATACCGTTGGAGATTTCTGCCTTGGTCTTGGTTTGTGACTCACTGGATCTTATTCGGACCTCTGGTCATTACAAGCTGAACTCAGAAAGAGTATGGGAGAATCAGGATAAATCGTATATACCAAGATCCCTGCTCCCAATCATGGCGCAAGCAACACAAGATGCCTTCTGGATCGCTCCTGGTTTCAGTTACGCAGCCGCAAAGCTCGTACGGTCATGCCTCATCTGTGCACAGCACAACCCAGGTAAAACAGTAAAAATCCCTAAGAAAGCGACACCCAGGCCTCTCTACCCGTTTCAGAGACTGCAGACTGGCTACATACAGCTACCCAAGGTAGGAGTGTGTGAAAAATGTCCTAGTATGTGTAGATCTCTTCTCTGGTTGGCAGGAAGCCTATTTTGTAAAATGTGCAAATACTAAAGCGACTGCAGACAAACTGATAAAAAAAACTGATCTGCAGGTATGGTGTCCTAGAAACCATGGACAGCGATAGGGACACACACTTCACGGGAGAAATAACGAGGGAAGTCATGCAGGTCCTGGGAGTGCAGCAAGCATATCATGCACCATATAGACAACAAAGTAGTGGGAAAGTGATGAGACTAAATGGGACACTTAAACTGGAAAATCAAAGGCCACGGCAGGCAAAGGAAAGAGCGTGGTAGAGTGTTTGTCTCTTGCACTCTTTTCAGTCACACACACTCCAAATAGAAAGACAGACTTGTGTCCTTTTGAAGTCCTGTTTAGTAGTTTGCCAGAGGCTGGTCTGTACTTCCCACAGGTGCTACAAAAGCAACACGGTGCTATGACAGCCCATGTCCAGGCCTTACAGAAAAGACTTAATGTGGTGCATAAACATGTGTTTTCATCCATTCCAGATCCTAATGCCAGTGCAGACGTATATCAGCTGAATCCAGGTGATTGGTGGTCATACACAGATGTACATCAGCTGAATCCAGGTGATTGGTGGTCATACACAGATGTACATCAGCTGAATCCAGGTGATTGGTGGTCATACACAGACACGTGAGAAGGAGCCTAGATCCACGGTTTGACGGCCCGTTTTAAACTCCAGCTGACCACATTCACCTCAGGGAAACTTGAGGGAAAGCCCACCTGGATCCTTGCCAGTCACTGCAAAAAGATCTTTTCACCAGCAGAATGAATGTTGTCCTAATCACCGTGCTGGCAGTGATAGGATGTTTGCACCTTACAGAGACACTAGATAAACAAACTTATTCAACATCTTGCTTTTCTTATAAAAGACGCGGAAGGACAAAAACTGCTGGACTGTTGGATCTGTGCACCCAGCCCAGTATCTGCAAGGACTATGCTGTACTTAGCCTTACTCACTACTGAGAGGCACCGAAGCAGCCATCTGCAGACCGGACATAACTGCAAGAGAAGTATGCTGCCTTCCAGGTGCGATGATCAAGGATGTGACCGATAGGATACCAAAGCTCTTCAGCTCCAAGGACGTCCACCCATTTCTTCTGATACATGTTGGCACCAATGACACGGCAAGGAAGGACCTACCGACAATCTGCAAGGACTTTGAAGAGTTGGGGAAGAAAGTAAAGGAACTGGATGCACAGGTAGTTTTTTCTTCTATCCTTCCAGTAGACGGGCATGGCACCAGGAGATGGAACAGGATCCTTGATGCAAACAACTGGCTAAGACGATGGTGCAGACAACAAGGATTTGGATTCCTGGACCACGGTGTGAATTACTGGTATGATGGACTCCTCGCCAGAGACGGACTACACCTCAACAAACCTGGGAAACACACATTCGCCAGAAGACTCGCTACACTCATCAGGAGGGCGTTAAACTAGAAGAAGAGGGGACGGGAAGAAAAACATTAGACTCGAACAAAGACGACCCAGGAAAACATACTCAGAAGGGAGGTAAGAACATTTCTAAAACAATCCACAGTGAGGAGATTGGAACAAAACAAAATCCTCTAAACTGCATGCTCGCAAACGCCAGAAGCCTGACAAACAAGATGGAAGAACTAGAAGCAGAAATATCTACAGGTAACTTTGACATAGTGGGAATAACCGAGACATGGTTAGATGAAAGCTATGACTGGGCAGTTAACTTACAGGGTTACAGTCTGTTTAGAAAGGATCGTAAAAATCGGAGAGGAGGAGGGGTTTGTCTCTATGTAAAGTCTTGTCTAAAGTCCACTTTAAGGGAGGATATTAGCGAAGGGAATGAGGATGTCGAGTCCATATGGGTTGAAATTCATGGAGGGAAAAATGGTAACAAAATTCTCATTGGGGTCTGTTACAAACCCCCAAATATAACAGAAAGCATGGAAAGTCTACTTCTAAAGCAGATAGATGAAGCTGCAACCCATAATGAGGTCCTGGTTATGGGGGACTTTAACTACCCGGATATTAACTGGGAAACAGAAACCTGTGAAACCCATAAAGGCAACAGGTTTCTGCTAATAACCAAGAAAAATTATCTTTCACAATTGGTGCAGAATCCAACCAGAGGAGCAGCACTTTTAGACCTAATACTATCTAATAGACCTGACAGAATAACAAATCTGCAGGTGGTTGGGCATTTAGGAAATAGCGACCACAATATTGTGCAGTTTCACCTGTCTTTCACTAGGGGGACTTGTCAGGGAGTCACAAAAACATTGAACTTTAGGAAGGCAAAGTTTGAACAGCTTAGAGATGCCCTTAATCTGGTAGACTGGGACAATATCCTCAGAAATGAGAATACAGATAATAAATGGGAAATGTTTAAGAACATCCTAAATAGGCAGTGTAAGCGGTTTATACCTTGTGGGAATAAAAGGACTAGAAATAGGAAAAACCCAATGTGGCTAAACAAAGAAGTAAGACAGGCAATTAACAGTAAAAAGAAAGCATTTGCACTACTAAAGCAGGATGGCACCATTGAAGCTCTAAAAAACTATAGGGAGAAAAATACTTTATCTAAAAAACTAATTAAAGCTGCCAAAAAGGAAACAGAGAAGCACATTGCTAAGGAGAGTAAAACTAATCCCAAACTGTTCTTCAACTATATCAATAGTAAAAGAATAAAAATTGAAAATGTAGGCCCCTTAAAAAATAGTGAGGAAAGAATGGTTGTAGATGACGAGGAAAAAGCTAACATATTAAACACCTTCTTCTCCACGGTATTCACGGTGGAAAATGAAATGCTAGGTGAAATCCCAAGAAACAATGAAAACCCTATATTAAGGGTCACCAATCTAACCCAAGAAGAGGTGCGAAACCGGCTAAATAAGATTAAAATAGATAAATCTCCGGGTCCGGATGGCATACACCCACGAGTACTAAGAGAACTAAGTAATGTAATAGATAAACCATTATTTCTTATTTTTAGTGACTCTATAGCGACAGGGTCTGTTCCGCAGGACTGGCGCATAGCAAATGTGGTGCCAATATTCAAAAAGGGCTCTAAAAGTGAACCTGGAAATTATAGGCCAGTAAGTCTAACCTCTATTGTTGGTAAAATATTTGAAGGGTTTCTGAGGGATGTTATTCTGGATTATCTCAATGAGAATAACTGTTTAACTCCATATCAGCATGGGTTTATGAGAAATCGCTCCTGTCAAACCAATCTAATCAGTTTTTATGAAGAGGTAAGCTATAGGCTGGACCACGGTGAGTCATTGGACGTGGTATATCTCGATTTTTCCAAAGCGTTTGATACCGTGCCGCACAAGAGGTTGGTACACAAAATGAGAATGCTTGGTCTGGGGGAAAATGTGTGTAAATGGGTTAGTAACTGGCTTAGTGATAGAAAGCAGAGGGTGGTTATAAATGGTATAGTCTCTAACTGGGTCGCTGTGACCAGTGGGGTACCGCAGGGGTCAGTATTGGGACCTGTTCTCTTCAACATATTCATTAATGATCTGGTAGAAGGTTTACACAGTAAAATATCGATATTTGCAGATGATACAAAACTATGTAAAGCAGTTAATACAAGAGAAGATAGTATTCTGCTACAGATGGATCTGGATAAGTTGGAAACTTGGGCTGAAAGGTGGCAGATGAGGTTTAACAATGATAAATGTAAGGTTATACACATGGGAAGAGGGAATCAATATCACCATTACACACTGAACGGGAAACCACTGGGTAAATCTGACAGGGAGAAGGACTTGGGGATCCTAGTTAATGATAAACTTACCTGGAGCAGCCAGTGCCAGGCAGCAGCTGCCAAGGCAAACAGGATCATGGGGTGCATTAAAAGAGGTCTGGATACACATGATGAGAGCATTATATTGCCTCTGTACAAATCCCTAGTTAGACTGCACATGGAGTACTGTGTCCAGTTTTGGGCACCGGTGCTCAGGAAGGATATAATGGAACTAGAGAGAGTACAAAGGAGGGCAACAAAATTAATAAAGGGGATGGGAGAACTACAATACCCAGATAGATTAGCGAAATTAGGATTATTTAGTCTAGAAAAAAGACGACTGAGGGGCGATCTAATAACCATGTATAAGTATATAAGGGGACAATACAAATATCTCGCTGAGGATCTGTTTATACCAAGGAAGGTAACGGGCACAAGGGGGCATTCTTTGCGTCTGGAGGAGAGAAGGTTTTTCCACCAACATAGAAGAGGATTCTTTACTGTTAGGGCAGTGAGAATCTGGAATTGCTTGCCTGAGGAGGTGGTGATGGCGAACTCAGTCGAGGGGTTCAAGAGAGGCCTGGATGTCTTCCTGGAGCAGAACAATATTGTATCATACAATTATTAGGTTCTGTAGAAGGACGTAGATCTGGGGATTTATTATGATGGAATATAGGCTGAACTGGATGGACAAATGTCTTTTTTCGGCCTTACTAACTATGTTACTATGTTACTATGTTACCCCAGGAAGGTATTAACACCACACTGCATGCACAGTGAGACTTGGACTCAGATTTTCGTGGTTCCTTAAGGCTCTTAATGAGACTAATACAATATAGAGACTCCTTTTTTTTCCAGCCAATTGGCTTAGCGGCCTAGCGGGATGGATTATTTTCGGTGTTTTACAGACTTGTATGCAAATTTTGTTGCTTTACTTATTCTTTTATGTAGCCGTAAAAGCGCTAATATATATATTACCTAAGCTATGGAATAATGTAGGTGTAGAAAAAAATCTAAGGCTGAACCTTCTGTAGTATATCATAGGCCCCGTATGGCCACTGCTGATGGGGAAGGTGAGTGTCCACACTGAGGGTGGATGGGTGAAGCAGGTAGGAAGTCCCCTTGTGGGTACTAGACCCATGAGACAGTAGCTCCTTTGTGGACATCAGCTGACCCCGTAGCAGAGGTTATACCATTTACAAAAGGGGGAAATTGATATAGAAGGGTTAATAGTTTGCCTTTAGCTACCTTGCCTTTAAGTGCCTCTTGCCTTTAATTGTTAGAATTACTAGAATCTGTTGATGCAGTAGTCTTAGTGTCTCCGCTTCAAGGAGACTGTACTTCTTATCATGTATGTTCTCAAGAGTCAGTACAACATATTCTGGGTTATGGTAAATAAAGTATGACCCTGGGCGATGGTGGGGGCTACATGAGTTACATTGAAATGCATTATGTGTAAATGGTATAAAATTTGCTTCTTGCTCTTTTACTTCAGATAAAAGTGACTTGCTCACAGGATATGTGTGAGGTGTCTTTTTGTCTCCAAGCGCGCTTGTAAAATGACGGGCGTAACTCCACGATTTGGCCCTCACTGGTGATCTGTCAGCTGACATTTGGATCAGAATGAAAAACAGCTATAACATGATGCTCTATACTGTATAATGGCCACACATGATGCTCCATACTGTATAATGGCCACACATGATGCTCAATACTGTATAATAGCCACACATTATGCTCTATACTGTATAATAGTCACACATGATGCTCCATACTGTATAATGGCCACACATGATGCTCAATACTGTATAATAGCCACACATGATGCTCTATACTGTATAATAGCCACACATGATGCTCCATACTGTATAATGGCCACACATGATGCTCTATACTGTATAATAGCCACACATGATGCTCCATACTGTATAATGGTCACACATGATGCTCCATACTGTATAATGGCCACACATGATGCTCTATACTGTATAATGGCCACACATGATGCTCAATACTGTATAATGGCCCCACATGATGCTCCATACTGTATAATTACCCCACATGATGCTCAATACTGTATAATGCCCCCCTCCCATATTGTATGCATGGCTAATCTCCCTCCCATCCCATATGCATGGCTCATATTCCCCCCTCCTCCTGTATGCATGGCTCATATTCCCCCCCTACAGTATGCATGGCTCATATTTCCCCCCTCCTGTATGATGGCTCATAATCCCCCCCTCCTGTATGCATGGCTCATAATTCCCCCCCACCTCCTGTATGCATGGCTCATATTCCACCACCGTCCCCCTCCTGTATGTATGGCTCATAATTCCCCCCCTGTATGCATGGCTCATAATTCCCCCCCCCTGTATGCATGGCTCATATTCCCCCCCTCCTGTATGCACGACTCATAATTCCCCCCCTGTATGCATGGCTCATATCCCCCCTCCTGTATGCATGGCTCATAATTCCCCCCCTCCTGTATGCATGGCTCATAATTCCCCCCCTCCTGTATGCATGGCTCATAATTCCCCCCCTCCTGTATGCATGGCTCATAATTTCCCCCCTGTATTCATGGCTCATATCCCCCCCTCCTGTATGCATGGCTCATATCCCCCCTCCTGTATGCATGGCTCATAATTCCCCCCCTCCTGTATGCATGGCTCATAATTTCCCCCCTGTATTCATGGCTCATATCCCCCCCTCATGTATGCATGGCTCATAATTACCCCCCCTGTATGCATGGCTCATATCCCCCCTCCTGTATGCATGGCTCATAATTCCCCCCCTCCTGTATGCATGGCTCATATTCCCCCCGCTGTATGCATGGCTCATATTCCCCCCCCCCTGTATGCATGGCTCATAATTCCCCCCCACCTCTTGTATGCATGGATCATAATCCCCCCGTATGCATGGCTCATCTCTCCCTCCCCCCGCTCCTTCTCTCATGGCTCTGCTCCCCGTCCTCTTTCTTCCCCCGTCCCTCATACTCACCTGTCCCGCCGACATCCCTCTGGCTCTGTCTCAACTCCCGGCGCAGCACCTTCTTCCTGAGTGAGCGGTCATGTGGTACCGCTCATTAAGGTCATGAATATGCGCATATTCATGACCTTAATGAGCGGAACCACGTGGTCGGTCGGGAGGTGACCCAGGACTTTAAAAAAAAAAAAAAAAAAACTTGCTCAGGTGCCGCCACCCCGCATCGTCCCCGCCCTAGGCACGTGCCCTCAAGTGCCTAGTGGCAAATATGGCCCTGGTAACCGTGCACTTCCATTACTCTTATATATATACTAGCTATTGAACCCGTTCTACGCCCGGGTGGCGAGCATTTATATTGGTATATTGTCTCCATCCTGGTATGTGCTGCTCCATCCTGCGTCCCCATCCTGTCATACGCTGCTCCATCCTGCGTTCCCCTTCCTGTCATGCGCTGCTCCATCCTGCGTCCCCATCCTGTCATGTGCTGCTCCATCCTGCGTCCCCATCCTGTCATGCGCTGCTCCCATCCTGCGTCCCCATCCTGTCATGTGCTGCTCCATCCTGCGTCCCCATCCTGTCATGCGCTGCTCCATCTTGCGTCCCCATCCTGTCATGCGCTGCTCCATCCTGCGTCCCCATCCTGTCATGTGCTCCATCCTGCGTCCCCATCCTGTCATGCGCTGCTCCATCCTGCGTTCCCCTTCCTGTCATGCGCTGCTCCATCCTGCGTCCCCATCCTGTCATGCGCTGCTCCCATCCTGCGTCCCCATCATGTCATGCGCTGCTCCCATCCTGCGTCCCCATCCTGTCATGCGCTGCTCCATCCTGCTTCCCCATCCTGTCATGCGCTGCTCCATCCTGCGTCCCCATCCTGTCATGTGCTGCTCCATCATGCGTCCCCATCCTTATGTGCTGCTCCATCCTGCGTCCCCATCCTGTCATGTGCTGCTCCATCCTGCGTCCCCATCCTGTCATGTGCTGCTCCATCCTGCGTCCCCATCCTTATGTGCTGCTCCATCCTGCGTCCCCATCCTTATGTGCTGCTCCATCCTGCGTCCCCATCCTTATGTGCTGCTCCATCCTGCGTCCCCATCCTTATGTGCTGCTCCATCCTGCGTCCCCATCCTTATGTGCTGCTCCATCCCGCGTTCCCATCCTTATGTGCTGCTCCACCCCGCGTCCCCATCCTTATGTGCTGCTCCATCCCGCGTCCCCATCCTTATGTGCTGCTCCATCCCGCGTCCCCATCCTTATGTGCTGCTGCATCCCGCGTCCCCATCCTTATGTGCTGCTCCATCCCGCGTCCCCATCCTTATGTGCTGCTCCATCCCGCGTCCCCATCCTTATGTGCTGCTCCATCCCGTGTCCCCATCCTTATGTGCTGCTCCATCCCACGTCCCCATCCTTATGTGCTGCTCCATCCCGCGTCCCCATCCTTATGTGCTGCTCCATCCCGCGTCCCCATCCTGTCATGTGCTGCTCCATCCTGCGTCCCCATCCTGTCATGTGCTGCTCCATCCTGCGTCCCCATCCTTATGTGCTGCTCCATCCCGCGTCCCCATCCTTATGTGCTGCTCCATCCCGCGTCCCCATCCTTATGTGCTGCTCCATCCCGTGTCCCCATCCTTATGTGCTGCTCCATCCCGCGTCCCCATCCTTATGTGCTGCTCCATCCTGCGTCCCCATCCTTATGTGCTGCTCCATCCTGCGTCCCCATCCTGTCATGTGCTGCTCCATCCTGCGTCCCCATCCTGTCATGTGCTGCTCCATCCTGCGTCCCCATCCTTATATACTAGCTATTGAACCCGTTCTACGCCCGGGTGGCGAGCATTTATATTGGTATATTGTCTCCATCCTGGTATGTGCTGCTCCATCCTGCGTCCCCATCCTGTCATACGCTGCTCCATCCTGCGTTCCCCTTCCTGTCATGCGCTGCTCTATCCTGCGTCCCCATCCTGTCATGTGCTGCTCCATCCTGCGTCCCCATCCTGTCATGCGCTGCTCCCATCCTGCGTCCCCATCCTGTCATGTGCTGCTCCATCCTGCGTCCCCATCCTGTCATGCGCTGCTCCATCTTGCGTCCCCATCCTGTCATGCGCTGCTCCATCCTGCGTCCCTATCCTGTCATGTGCTCCATCCTGCGTCCCCATCCTGTCATGCGCTGCTCCATCCTGCGTTCCCCTTCCTGTCATGCGCTGCTCCATCCTGCGTCCCCATCCTGTCATGCGCTGCTCCCATCCTGCGTCCCCATCATGTCATGCGCTGCTCCCATCCTGCGTCCCCATCCTGTCATGCGCTGCTCCATCCTGCTTCCCCATCCTGTCATGCGCTGCTCCATCCTGCGTCCCCATCCTGTCATGTGCTGCTCCATCATGCGTCCCCATCCTTATGTGCTGCTCCATCCTGCGTCCCCATCCTGTCATGTGCTGCTCCATCCTGCGTCCCCATCCTGTCATGTGCTGCTCCATCCTGCGTCCCCATCCTTATGTGCTGCTCCATCCTGCGTCCCCATCCTTATGTGCTGCTCCATCCTGCGTCCCCATCCTTATGTGCTGCTCCATCCTGCGTCCCCATCCTTATGTGCTGCTCCATCCTGCGTCCCCATCCTTATGTGCTGCTCCATCCTGCGTTCCCATCCTTATGTGCTGCTCCATCCCGCGTCCCCATCCTTATGTGCTGCTCCATCCCGCGTCCCCATCCTTATGTGCTGCTCCATCCCGCGTCCCCATCCTTATGTGCTGCTGCATCCCGCGTCCCCATCCTTATGTGCTGCTCCATCCCGCGTTCCCATCCTTATGTGCTGCTCCATCCCACGTCCCCATCCTTATGTGCTGCTCCATCCCGTGTCCCCATCCTTATGTGCTGCTCCATCCCGCGTCCCCATCCTTATGTGCTGCTCCATCCCGCGTCCCCATCCTTATGTGCTGCTCCATCCCGCGTCCCCATCCTGTCATGTGCTGCTCCATCCTGCGTCCCCATCCTGTCATGTGCTGCTCCATCCTGCGTCCCCATCCTTATGTGCTGCTCCATCCCGCGTCCCCATCCTTATGTGCTGCTCCATCCCGCGTCCCCATCCTTATGTGCTGCTCCATCCCGTGTCCCCATCCTTATGTGCTGCTCCATCCCGCGTCCCCATCCTTATGTGCTGCTCCATCCTGCGTCCCCATCCTTATGTGCTGCTCCATCCTGCGTCCCCATCCTGTCATGTGCTGCTCCATCCTGCGTCCCCATCCTGTCATGTGCTGCTCCATCCTGCGTCCCCATCCTTATGTGCTGCTCCATCCTGCGTCCCCATCCTTATGTGCTGCTCCATCCTGCGTCCCCATCCTTATGTGCTGCTCCATCCTGCGTCCCCATCCTTATGTGCTGCTCCATCCTGCGTCCCCATCCTGCTGCTCCATCCCGTGTCCCCATCCTTATGTGCTGCTCCATCCCGTGTCCCCATCCTTATGTGCTGCTCCATCCTGCGTCCCCATCCTGCTGCTCCATCCCATGTCCCCATCCTTATGTGCTGCTCCATCCTGCGTCCCCATCCTGCTGCTCCATCCCGTGTCCCCATCCTTATGTGCTGCTCCATCCCGTGTCCCCATCCTTATGTGCTGCTCCATCCTGCGTCCCCATCCTGCTGCTCCATCCCATGTCCCCATCCTTATGTGCTGCTCCATCCTGCGTCCCCATCCTGCTGCTCCATCCCATGTCCCCATCCTTATGTGCTGCTCCATCCCGTGTCCCCATCCTTATGTGCTGCTCCATCCCGCGTCCCCATCCTTATGTGCTGCTCCATCCTGCGTCCCCATCCTTATGTGCTGCTCCATCCTGCGTCCCCATCCTGTCATGTGCTGCTCCATCCTGCGTCCCCATCCTGTCATGTGCTGCTCCATCCTGCGTCCCCATCCTTATGTGCTGCTCCATCCTGCGTCCCCATCCTTATGTGCTGCTCCATCCTGCGTCCCCATCCTTATGTGCTGCTCCATCCTGCGTCCCCATCCTTATGTGCTGCTCCATCCTGCGTCCCCATCCTGCTGCTCCATCCCGTGTCCCCATCCTTATGTGCTGCTCCATCCCGTGTCCCCATCCTTATGTGCTGCTCCATCCTGCGTCCCCATCCTGCTGCTCCATCCCATGTCCCCATCCTTATGTGCTGCTCCATCCTGCGTCCCCATCCTGCTGCTCCATCCCGTGTCCCCATCCTTATGTGCTGCTCTATCCCGTGTCCCCATCCTTATGTGCTGCTCCATCCTGCGTCCCCATCCTGCTGCTCCATCCCGTGTCCCCATCCTTATGTGCTGCTCCATCCTGCGTCCCCATCCTTATGTGCTGCTCCATCCTGCGTCCCCATCCTGCTGCTCCATCCTGCGTCCCCATCCTGCTGCTCCATCCTGCGTCCCCATCCTGCGTCCCCATCCTGCTGCTCCATCCTGCGTCCCCATCCTGCTGCTCCATCCTGCGTCCCCATCCTGCTGCTCCATCCTGCTGCTCCATCCTGCGTCCCCATCCTGCGTCCCCATCCTGCGTCCCCATCCTGCTGCTCCATCCTGCTGCTCCATCCTGCTGCTCCATCCTGCCTCTGACCCGCTCGGCGCCGAGTGCTGGGGGGCCTTAGCAGGCGGGGACAGGTGCCGGTATCGCCGCCAGCTCAGGCCCCCCAGCACTTACTATATTCACCTGTCCCCGTTCCATCGCTGAGCGGCGCCATCTTCCCGGTCTCCTCGGCCTGTGACTTTTCAGTCAGAGGGCGGCGCCGGCGCGCATGCGCGTCATCGCGCCCTCTGAACTGAAGGCCACAGGCCGAGGAGACCGGGAAGATGGCGCCGCTCAGCGATGGAACGGGGACAGGTGAATATGTCCGATACTCACCCTCCTGGCGGTCCCTGCTTCTGCGGGGGAGATCGCGGTGTGCGTTCAGTGTGAACGCACACCGCGATCTCCCGGGAGCGTCGCTCTGTGAGGCCCAGACTGCGCCGGCGCTTGCGCTTGCGCAGTCTATCGAGGCTTCGGACAGAGTGACGCTCCCAGCGTTATATTATAGATGATCCAGTCCTGTCTCAGTATACTAGCATTTTTTCATGTATATTTGTATATGTGTGTATATATCTTTATGTAGGATTCCTAGTCCACAGATTCAGGTGGACCTGTCGTTATTTTTCCCCTTCATTTACAGATTGTGTGTATATACTTTGTATATACAGTGGGGCAAAAAAGTATTTAGTCAGTCAGCAATAGTGCAAGTTCCACCACTTAAAAAGATGAGAGGCGTCTGTAATTTACATCATAGGTAGACCTCAACTATGGGAGACAAACTGAGAAAAAAAAATCCAGAAAATCACATTGTCTGTTTTTTTAACAATTTATTTGCATATTATGGTGGAAAATAAGTATTTGGTCAGAAACAAACAATCAAGATTTCTGGCTCTCACAGACCTGTAACTTCTTTAAGAGTCTCCTCTTTCCTCCACTCATTACCTGTAGTAATGGCACCTGTTTAAACTTGTTATCAGTATAAAAAGACACCTGTGCACACCCTCAAACAGTCTGACTCCAAACTCCACT